>NW_026116086.1:0-17534 GCF_001640805.2 Lates calcarifer
GCAGAGCAGGGAGAGAGTCAGAGTCCAGGTGGTGGTGTGTGTGTGTGTGTTGGGGGGGCAGAGCAGGGAGAGAGTTCAGCGTCCTGACAGCCTGGTGGACGAAGCTGTCCGCAGTCTGCCGGTCCTGGCCCGCAGGCTCTGCAGTCTCCTCCCCGATGGCAGCAGGCTGAGAGGCTGTGTGACGGGTGAGTGGGGTCTCTCGCAATGCAAAGGGTTTTGCGGGTGAGGCGAGAGGTGTAGAGGTCTTGGAGGGAGGGGAGAGAAGCGCCGACGATCTTCTCAGCTGCTCTCACGATGCGCTGGAGGTTCTTCCTGCAGGACATGGAGCAGGTGCCGTACCACACGGTGATGCTGCTGGTCAGGACGCTCGATGGTGCCTCTGTAGAAGATGTGCATGATGGGAGCCGGGGCTCTAGCTTTCCTCAGTTTGCGGAGGAAGTAGAGGCGCTGGTTCGCTTTCTTGGCCAGTGATGTGGTGTTGGTGGTCCAGGAGAGGTCCTCAGTGACGTGCACACCCAGGAATTTGGTGCTGCTCACCCTCTCCACCATAGCACCATTGATGGTCAAAGGGGGCATGCTGGGGCATCTTCTCCTGAAGTCCACAACAATCTCCTTCGTCTTCTCCACGTTCAGAGAGAGATTGTTGTGTTCACACCACAAGGCCAGGCGGCTCACCTTGCTCCTGTAATCTGTCTCGTCCTTGTTGCTAATGAGACCTACCACAGTTGTGTCATCGGCGAACTTGACGAGGAGGTTGGAGCTGTGCGACGGTGTGCAGTCGTGGGTCAGCAGAGTGAAGAGGAGGGGGCTCAGCACACATCCTTGGAGGGCTCCCATGTTCAGTGTGGTGGTGTTGAATGTGTTTCTGCCGACCTGAACTGCCTGAGGTCTCCCCGTCAGGAAGTCCAGCAGCCAGTTGCACAGTGAGGTGTTTAATCCCAGCTGGTCCACTTTTGTCCACTGTCCTTCCCTTTGATGTTTGTTCCAGTGTCCTTTGATGTCCCATCCAGTGTCCTTTGATTTCTTATCCAGTATCCTTTGATGTTTCCTTTGATGATGATCCTTTGATGTTTCTTCAACATGCCTTTGATGTTATTTCCACTGTCCTTTGATCTCCATCCAGATTCCTTTGAAGTATTTCACAGTGTCCTTTGATGTCCCATCCAGTGTTTGATGTTTTATCCACAGTAATTTCATGTCTATCCAGTTTCCATTGATGTTTCGTTTGATGTTGATCCTTTGATGTTTCTTCAATATGCCTTTGATGTTATTTCCACTGTCCTTTGATCTCCATCCAGATTCCTTTGAAGTTTTTCAGTGTCCTTTGATGTCCCATGTCCTTTGATGTTTTATCCAGTGTCCTTTGATGTTTCTACTCATTTTCCTTTGATGTTTATCCACTGTGATCTATCAGTTTCCTTTGATAATTTTGACAGTGTCCTTTGATGTCCCATCCAGTGTCCTTTGATGTTTCTACTCATTTTCCTTTGATGTTTTATCCACTTGCTTTCATATCTATCAAGTTTCCTTTGATAATTTTGACAGTGTCCTTTGATGTCCCATCCAGTGTCCTTTGATGTCCAACCAGTTTCCTTTGATGTTTCTTCAAAATGCATTTGATGTTTTTTACACTGTCATTTGATGTCCATCCAGTTTTCTGTCATGTTATTTCCAGTGTCCTTACATGTCCCATCCAGTGTCCTTTGATGTTTTATCCCGTGTCCTTTGATGTTTCTTCAGTTTTCCATTGATGTTCTTTCCACTGTCCTTTGATGTCCATCCAATTTCCTGTCATGTTTTTTCCAGTGTCCTTTGATGTCCCATCCAATTTCCTTTGATGTTTCATCCATTGTACTTTGATGTTTCCTCAACATGACTTTGATGTTTGTTCGCTGTCCTTTGATGTCCATCCAAATTTTCCTTTGATGTTTTATCCAGTGTCCTTTGAAGTCCCATACATTGTCCTTTGATGTCCCATCCAGTGTACTTTGATGTCCTTTGATGTCCATCCAGTTTTATTTTTTGTTTTTTCAACATGCCTTTGATGTTTTTTCCACTGTCCTTTGATATCTATCCATTTTCCATTGATGTTTTTTCAATGTCCGTTGATGTCCCATCAAGTGTCCTTTTATGTTTTTTCCAGTGGACTTTGACTTCACATTCATTATCCTTTGATGGTTTATCCAGTGTCCTTTGAAGTCCCATACATTGTCCTTTGATGTTTTATCCAGTGTCCTTTGAAGTCTCATCCAGTGTCCTTTGACATTTTAGACAGTGTCCTTTGATGTTTTATCCCATGTCCTTTGATCTTTTCTACACTGTCCTTTGATGTTTCTTCAATTTCCTTTGATGTATCTTTCCACTGCCCTTTGATGTCCATCCAGTTTCATTTGATGTTTTTTCCAGTGTCAGTTGGTCTCCCATCCAGTGTCCTTTGATATTTTGGACAGTTTCCTTTGATGTGATATACATTGTCCTTTGATGTCCCATTCAGTGTCCTTTGATGTTTTATCCAGTTTGCTTTGATGTTCCATACACTTTCTGTTGATATTTTGGACAGTGTCATTTGATGTGATATTCAGTGTACTTTGATGTCCCATCCGGTTTCCTTTGATGTTTTTTCCACTGTCCTTTGATGTCCATCCAATTTCCTGTCATGTTTTTTTTCAGTGTCCTTTGATGTCCCATCCAGTGTCCTTTTCATCTCTTGTCCACTTTCCTTTAATGTTTCGGTCAGTTTTCCTTTTATGTTTTATCCAATGTGCTTTCATGTCTATCCAGCTTCCTTTGATGTTTTATACAGTGTCCTTTGATGTTTCTTCAGTTTTCCATTGATGTTCTTTCCACTGTCCTTTGTTGTCCATCCAATTTCCTGTCATGTTTTTTCCACTGTCCTTTCATGTCCATCCAATTTTCCTGTCATGTTTTTTCCAGTGTCCTTTGATGTCCCATCCAATTTTCCTTTGATGTTTCATCCATTGTCCTTTGATGTTTCTTCAACATGACTTTGATGTTTGTTCCGCTGTCCTTTGATGTCCATCCCAAATTTTCCTTTGATGTTTTATCCAGTGTCCTTTGAAGTTCCCATCCAGTGTCCTTTGATGTTTTATCCACAGTAATTTCATGTCTATCCAGTTTCCATTGATGTTTCGTTTGATGTTGATCCTTTGATGTTTCTTCAATATGCCTTTGATGTTATTTCCACTGTCCTTTGATCTCCATCCAGATTCCTTTGAAGTTTTTCAGTGTCCTTTGATGTCCCATCCAGCGTCCTTTGATGTTTTATCCAGTGTCCTTTGATGTTTCTACTCATTTTCCTTTGATTTTTTATCCACTGTGCTTTCATATCTATCAAGTTTCCTTTGATAATTTTGACAGTGTCCTATGATGTCCCATCCAGTGTCCTTTGATGTCCAACCAGTTTCCTTTGATGTTTCTTCAAAATGCATTTGATGTTTTTTACACTGTCATTTGATGTCCATCCAGTTTTCTGTCATGTTATTTCCAGTGTCCTTACATGTCCCATCCAGTGTCCTTGATGTTTTATCCCGTGTCCTTTGATGTTTCTTCAGTTTTCCATTGATGTTCTTTGCACTGTCCTTTGATGTCCATCCAATTTCCTGTCATGTTTTTTCCACTGTCCTTTGATGTCCATCCAATTTCCTGTCATGTTTTTTCCAGTGTCCTTTGTTGTCCCATCCAATTTCCTTTGATGTTTCATCCATTGTCCTTTGATGTTTCTTCAACATGACTTTGATGTTTGTTCCGCCTGTCCTTTGATGTCCATCCAAATTTTCCTTTGATGTTTTATCCAGTGTCCTTTGAAGTCCCATACATTGTCCTTTTGATGTCCCATCCAGTGTACTTTGATGTCCTTTGATGTCCATCCAGTTTTATTTTTTGTTTTTTCAACATGCCTTTGATGTTTTTTCCACTGTCCTTTGATGTCTATCCATTTTCCATTGATGTCTTTTCAATGTCCGTTGATGTCCCATCAAGTGTCCTTTTATGTTTTTTCCAGTGGACTTTGACTTCACATTCATTATCCTTTGATGGTTTATCCAGTGTCCTTTGAAGTCCCATACATTGTCCTTTGATGTTTTATCCAGTGTCCTTTGAAGTCTCATCCAGTGTCCTTTGACATTTTAGACAGTGTCCTTTGATGTTTTATCCCATGTCCTTTGATCTTTTCTACACTGTCCTTTGATGTTTCTTCAATTTTCCTTTGATGTATCTTTCCACTGCCCTTTGATGTCCCATCCAGTTTCATTTGATGTTTTTTCCAGTGTCCGTTGGTCTCCCATCCAGTGTCCTTTGATATTTTGGACAGTTTCCTTTGATGTCCCATTCAGTGTCCTTTGATGTTTTATCCAGTTTGCTTTGATGTTCCATACACTTTCCATTGATGTTCTTTCCACTGTCCTTTGATGTCCATCCAATTTCCTGTCATGTTTTTTCCAGTGTCCTTTGATGTCCCATCCAATTTCCTTTGATGTTTCATCCATTGTACTTTGATGTTTCCTCAACATGACTTTGATGTTTGTTCTGCTGTCCTTTGATGTCCATCCAAATTTTCCTTTGATGTTTTATCCAGTGTCCTTTGAAGTCCCATACATTGTCCTTTGATGTCCCATCCAGTGTACTTTGATGTCCTTTGATGTCCATCCAGTTTTATTTTTTGTTTTTTCAACATGCCTTTGATGTTTTTTCCACTATCCTTTGATGTCTATCCATTTTCCATTGATGTTTTTTCAATGTCCGTTGATGTCCCATCAAGTGTCCTTTTATGTTTTTTCCAGTGGACTTTGACTTCACATTCATTATCCTTTGATGGTTTATCCAGTGTCCTTTGAAGTCCCATACATTGTCCTTTGATGTTTTATCCAGTGTCCTTTGAAGTCTCATCCAGTGTCCTTTGACATTTTAGACAGTGTCCTTTGATGTTTTATCCCATGTCCTTTGATCTTTTCTACACTGTCCTTTGATGTTTCTTCAATTTTCCTTTGATGTATCTTTCCACTGCCCTTTGATGTCCATCCAGTTTCATTTGATGTTTTTTCCAGTGTCAGTTGGTCTCCCATCCAGTGTCCTTTGATATTTTGGACAGTTTCCTTTGATGTCCCATTCAGTGTCCTTTGATGTTTTATCCAGTTTGCTTTGATGTTCCATACACTTTCTGTTTGATATTTTGGACAGTGTCATTTGATGTGATATTCAGTGTACTTTGATGTCCCATCCAGTTTCCTTTGATGTTTTTTCCACTGTCCTTTGATGTCCATCCAATTTCCTGTCATGTTTTTCCCAGTGTCCTTTGATGTCTAATCAGTTTCCTTTGATGTTTCTTCAAAATGCCTTTGATGTTTTTTTCCACTGTCCTTTGATGTCTTATCCAGTTTCTTTGATGTCTCATCCAGTTTCCTTTGATGTTTTTTTCACTGTCCTTTGATGTCTAATCAGTTTCCTTTGATATTTGTGTGTGTGTGTGTGTGTGGAGGGGGGTGGCAGAGCAGGGAGAGAGTCAGAGTCCAGGTGGTGTGTGTGTGTGTTGGGGGGGGCAGAGCAGGGAGAGAGTTCAGCGTCCTTCGTTCAGCCTGGTGGACGAAGCTGTCCCGCAGTCTGCCGGTCCTGGCCCGCAGGCTCTGCAGTCTCCTCCCCGATGGCAGCAGGCTGAAGAGGCTGTGTGACGGGTGAGTGGGGTCTCTCGCAATGCAAAGGGTTTTGCGGGTGAGGCGAGAGGTGTAGAGGTCTTGGAGGGAGGGGAGAGAAGCGCCGACGATCTTCTCAGCTGCTCTCACGATGCGCTGGAGGTTCTTCCTGCAGGACATGGAGCAGGGTGCCGTACCACACGGTGATGCCGCTGGTCAGGACGCTCTCGATGGTGCCTCTGTAGAAGATGTGCATGATGGGAGCCGGGGCTCTAGCTTTCCTCAGTTTGCGGAGGAAGTAGAGGCGCTGGTTCGCTTTCTTGGCCAGTGATGTGGTGTTGGTGGTCCAGGAGAGGTCCTCAGTGACGTGCACACCCAGGAATTTTGTGCTGCTCACCCTCTCCACCATAGCACCATTGATGGTCAAAGGGGCATGCTGGGGGCATCTTCTCCTGAAGTCCACAACAATCTCCTTCGTCTTCTCCACGTTCAGAGAGAGATTGTTGTGTTCACACCACAAGGCCAGGCGGCTCACCTTGCTCCTGTAATCTGTCTCGTCCTTGTTGCTAATGAGAACCTACCACCAGTTGTGTCATCGGCGAACTTGACGAGGAGGTTGGAGCTGTGCGACGGGTGTGCAGTCGTGGGTCAGCAGAGTGAAGAGGAGGGGGCTCAGCACACATCCTTGGAGGGCTCCCATGTTCAGTGTGGTGGTGTTGAATGTGTTTCTGCCGACCTGAACTGCCTGAGGTCTCCCCGTCAGGAAGTCCAGCAGCCAGTTGCACAGTGAGGTGTTTAAATCCCAGCTGGTCCACTTTTGTCCACTGTCCTTCCCTTTGATGTTTGTTCCAGTGTCCTTTGATGTCCCATCCAGTGTCCTTTGATTTCTTATCCAGTATCCTTTGATGTTTCCTTTGATGTTGATCCTTTGATGTTTCTTCAACATGCCTTTGATGTTATTTCCACTGTCCTTTAATCTCCATCCAGATTCCTTTTGAAGTATTTCACAGTGTCCTTTGATGTTTTATCCACAGTAATTTCATGTCTATCCAGTTTCCCATTGATGTTTCGTTTGATGTTGATCCTTTGATGTTTCTTCAATATGCCTTTGATGTTATTTCCACTGTCCTTTGATCTCCATCCAGATTCCTTTGAAGTTTTTCAGTGTCCTTTGATGTCCCATCCAGCGTCCTTTGATGTTTTATCCAGTGTCCTTTGATGTTTCTACTCATTTTCCTTTGATGTTTTATCCACTGTGCTTTCATATCTATCAAGTTTCCTTTGATAATTTTGACAGTGTCCTTTGATGTCCCATCCAGTGTCCTTTGATGTCCAACCAGTTTCCTTTGATGTTTCTTCAAAATGCATTTGATGTTTTTTACACTGTCATTTGATGTCCATCCAGTTTTCTGTCATGTTATTTCCAGTGTCCCTTACATGTCCCATCCAGTGTCCTTTGATGTTTTATCCCGTGTCCTTTGATGTTTCTTCAGTTTTCCATTGATGTTCTTTCCACTGTCCTTTGATGTCCATCCAATTTCCTGTCATGTTTTTTCCAAGTGTCCTTTGATGTCCCATCCAATTTCCTTTTGATGTTTCATCCATTGTACTTTGATGTTTCCTCAACATGACTTTGATGTTTGTTCTGCTGTCCTTTGATGTCCATCCAAATTTTCTTTTGATGTTTTATCCAGTGTCCTTTGAAGTCCCATACATTGTCCTTTGATGTCCCATCCAGTGTACTTTGATGTCCTTTGATGTCCATCCAGTTTTTATTTTTTGTTTTTTCAACCATGCCTTTTGATGTTTTTTCCACTGTCCTTTGATGTCTATTCCATTTTCCATTGATGTTTTTTCAATGTCCGTTGATGTCCCATCAAGTGTCCTTTTATGTTTTTTCCAGTGGACTTTGACTTCACATCATTATCCTTTGAATGGTTTATCCAGTGTCCTTTGAAGTCCCATACATTGTCCTTTGATGTTTTATCCAGTGTCCTTTGAAGTCTCATCCAGTGTCCTTTGACATTTTAGACAGTGTCCTTTGATGTTTTATCCCATGTCCTTTGATCTTTTCTACACTGTCCTTTGATGTTTCTTCAATTTTCCTTTGATGTATCTTTCCACTGCCCTTTGATGTCCATCCAGTTTCATTTGATGTTTTTTCCAGTGTCAGTTGGTCTCCCTTCCAGTGTCCTTTGATATTTTGGACAGTTTCCTTTGATGTGATATACATTGTCCTTTGATGTCCCATTCAGTGTCCTTTGATGTTTTATCCAGTTTGCTTTGATGTTCCATACACTTTCTGTTGATTTTTTGGACAGTGTCATTTGATGTGATATTCAGTGTACTTTGATGTCCCATCCAGTTTCCTTTGATGTTTTTTCCACTGTCCTTTGATGTCCATCCAATTTCCTGTCATGTTTTTTTTCAGTGTCCTTTGATGTCCCATCCAGTGTCCTTTCATCTCTTGTCCACTTTCCTTTAATGTTTCGTCAGTTTTCCTTTTATGTTTTATCCAATGTGCTTTCATGTCTATCCAGCTTCCTTGATGTTTTATACAGTGTCCTTTGATGTTTCTTCAGTTTTCCATTGATGTTCTTTCCACTGTCCTTTGATGTCCATCCAATTTCCTGTCATGTTTTTTCCACTGTCCTTTGATGTCCATCCAATTTCCTGTCATGTTTTTTTCCAGTGTCCTTTGATGTCCCATCCAGTGTCCTTTCATCTTTTGTCCACTTTCCTTTAATGTTTCGTCAGTTTTCCTTTTATGTTTTATCCAATGTGCTTTCATGTCTATCCAGCTTCCTTTGATGTTTTATACAGTGTCCTTTGATGTTTTCTTCCAGTTTTCCATTTGATGTTCTTCTTCCACTGTCCTTTGATGTCCATCCAATTTCCTGTCATGTTTTTTCCACTGTCCTTTGATGTCCATCCAATTTCCTGTCATGTTTTTTCCAGTGTCCTTTGATGTCCCATCCAATTTCCTTTGATGTTTCATCCATTGTCCTTTGATGTTTCTTCAACATGACTTTGATGTTTGTTCCGCTGTCCTTTGATGTCCATCCCAAATTTTCCTTTGATGTTTTATCCAGTGTCCTTTGAAGTCCCATACATTGGTCCTTTGATGTCCCATCCAGTGTACTTTGATGTCCTTTGATGTCCATCCAGTTTTATTTTTTGTTTTTTCAACATGCCTTTGATGTTTTTTCCACTGTCCTTTGATGTCTATCCATTTTCCATTGATGTTTTTTCAATGTCCGTTGATGTCCCATCAAGTGTCCTTTTATGTTTTTTCCAGTGGACTTTGACTTCACATTCATTATCCTTTGATGGTTTATCCAGTGTCCTTTGAAGTCCCATACATTGTCCTTTGATGTTTTATCCAGTGTCCTTTGAAGTCTCATCCAGTGTCCTTTGACATTTTAGACAGTGTCCTTTGATGTTTTATCCCATGTCCTTTGATCTTTTCTACACTGTCCTTTGATGTTTCTTCAATTTTCCTTTGATGTATCTTTCCACTGCCCTTTGATGTCCATCCAGTTTCATTTGATGTTTTTTCCAGTGTCCGTTGGTCTCCCATCCAGTGTCCTTTGATATTTTGGACAGTTTCCTTTGATGTCCCATTCAGTGTCCTTTGATGTTTTATCCAGTTTGCTTTGATGTTACATACACTTTCTGTTGATGTTTTTTCCACTGTCCTTTGATGTCCATCCAATTTCCTGTCATGTTTTTTTCCAGTGTCCTTTGATGTCCCATCCAGTGTCCTTTCATCTTTTGTCCACTTTCCTTTAATGTTTCGTCAGTTTTCCTTTTATTTTTTATCCAATGTGCTTTCATGTCTATCCAGCTTCCTTTGATGTTTTATACAGTATCCTTTGATTTTTCTTCAATTTTCTTTTGCTGTTTTTTCCACTGTCCTTTGATGTCCAACCAGTCTCCTGTCATGTTTTTTCCACTGTCCTTTGATGTCCATCCAATTTCCTGTCATGTTTTTTTCCAGTGTCCTTTGATGTCCCATCCAGTGTCCTTTCATCTTTTGTCCACTTTCCTTTAATGTTTCGTCAGTTTTCCTTTTATGTTTTATCCAATGTGCTTTCATGTCTATCCAGCTTCCTTTGATGTTTTATACAGTGTCCTTTGATGTTTCTTCAGTTTTCCATTGATGTTCTTTCCACTGTCCTTTGATGTCCATCCAATTTCCTGTCATGTTTTTTCCACTGACCTTTGATGTCCATCCAATTTCCTGTCATGTTTTTTCCAGTGTCCTTTGATGTCCCATCCAATTTCCTTTGATGTTTCATCCATTGTCCTTTGATGTTTCTTCAACATGACTTTGATGTTTGTTCCGCTGTCCTTTGATGTCCATCCAAATTTTCCTTTGATGTTTTATCCAGTGTCCTTTGAAGTCCCATACATTGTCCTTTGATGTCCCATCCAGTGTACTTTGATGTCCTTTGATGTCCATCCAGTTTTATTTTTTGTTTTTTCAACATGCCTTTGATGTTTTTTCCACTGTCCTTTGATGTCTATCCATTTTCCATTGATGTTTTTTCAATGTCCGTTGATGTCCCATCAAGTGTCCTTTTATGTTTTTTCCAGTGGACTTTGACTTCACATTCATTATCCTTTGATGGTTTATCCAGTGTCCTTTGAAGTCCCATACATTGTCCTTTGATGTTTTATCCAGTGTCCTTTGAAGTCTCATCCAGTGTCCTTTGACATTTTAGACAGTGTCCTTTGATGTTTTATCCCATGTCCTTTGATCTTTTCTACACTGTCCTTTGATGTTTCTTCAATTTTCCTTTGATGTATCTTTCCACTGCCCTTTGATGTCCATCCAGTTTCATTTGATGTTTTTTCCAGTGTCCGTTGGTCTCCCATCCAGTGTCCTTTGATATTTTGGACAGTTTCCTTTGATGTGATATACATTGTCCTTTGATGTCCCATTCAGTGTCCTTTGATGTTTTATCCAGTTTGCTTTGATGTTCCATACACTTTCTGTTGATATTTTGGACAGTGTCATTTGATGTGATATTCAGTGTACTTTGATGTCCCATCCAGTGTCCTTTCATCTTTTGTCCACTTTCCTTTAATGTTTCGTCAGTTTTCCTTTTATGTTTTATCCAATGTGCTTTCATGTCTATCCAGCTTCCTTTGATGTTTTATACAGTGTCCTTTGATTTTTCTTCAATTTTCTTTTGATGTTTTTTTCCACTGTCCTTTGATGTCCAACCAGTTTCCTGTCATGTTTTTCCCAGCAGTGTCCTTTGATGTTTCTTCAGTTTTCCATTGATGTTCTTTCCACTGTCCTTTGATGTCCATCCAATTTCCTGTCATGTTTTTTCCAGTGTCCTTTGATGTCCCATCCAATTTCCTTTGATGTTTCATCCATTGTCCTTTGATGTTTTTTTCAACATGACTTTGATGTTTTTACCACTGTCCTTTGATGTCTATCCATTTTCCATTGATGTTTTTTCAATGTCCGTTGATGTCCCATCAAGTGTCCTTTTATGTTTTTTCCAGTGGACTTTGACTTCACATTCATTATCCTTTGATGGTTTATCCAGTGTCCTTTGAAGTCCCATACATTGTCCTTTGATGTTTTATCCAGTGTCCTTTGAAGTCTCATCCAGTGTCCTTTGACATTTTAGACAGTGTCCTTTGATGTTTTATCCCATGTCCTTTGATCTTTTCTACACTGTCCTTTGATGTTTCTTCAATTTTCCTTTGATGTATCTTTCCACTGCCCTTTGATGTCCATCCAGTTTCATTTGATGTTTTTTCCAGTGTCCGTTGGTCTCCCATCCAGTGTCCTTTGATATTTTGGACAGTTTCCTTTGATGTCCCATTCAGTGTCCTTTGATGTTTTATCCAGTTTGCTTTGATGTTCCATACACTTTCCATTGATGTTCTTTCCACTGTCCTTTGATGTCCATCCAATTTCCTGTCATGTTTTTTCCAGTGTCCTTTGATGTCCCATCCAATTTCCTTTTGATGTTTCATCCATTGTACTTTGATGTTTCCTCAACATGACTTTGATGTTTGTTCTGCTGTCCTTTGATGTCCATCCAAATTTTCCTTTGATGTTTTATCCAGTGTCCTTTGAAGTCCCATACATTGTCCTTTGATGTCCCATCCAGTGTACTTTGATGTCCTTTGATGTCCATCCAGTTTTATTTTTTGTTTTTTTCAACATGCCTTTGATGTTTTTTCCACTGTCCTTTGATGTCTATCCATTTTCCATTGATGTTTTTTCAATGTCCGTTGATGTCCCATCAAGTGTCCTTTTATGTTTTTTCCAGTGGACTTTGACTTCACATTCATTATCCTTTGATGGTTTATCCAGTGTCCTTTGAAGTCCCATACATTGTCCTTTGATGGTTTATCCAGTGTCCTTTGAAGTCTCATCCAGTGTCCTTTGACATTTTAGACAGTGTCCTTTGATGTTTTATCCCATGTCCTTTGATCTTTTCTACACTGTCCTTTGATGTTTCTTCAATTTCCTTTGATGTATCTTTCCACTGCCCTTTGATGTCCATCCAGTTTCATTTGATGTTTTTTCCAGTGTCAGTTGGTCTCCCATCCAGTGTCCTTTGATATTTTGGACAGTTTCCTTTGATGTGATATACATTTGTCCTTTGATGTCCCATTCAGTGTCCTTTGATGTTTTTATCCAGTTTGCTTTGATGTTCCATACACTTTCTGTTGATATTTTGGACAGTGTCCTTTGATGTCCCATCCAGTGTCCTTTGATGTTTTATCCACAGTAATTTCATGTCTATCCAGTTTCCATTGATGTTTCGTTTGATGTTGATCCTTTTGATGTTTCTTCAATATGCCTTTGATCTTATTTCCACTGTCCTTTGATCTCCATCCAGATTCCTTTGAAGTTTTTCAGTGTCCTTTGATGTCCCATCCAGCGTCCTTTGATGTTTTATCCAGTGTCCTTTGATGTTTCTACTCATTTCCTTTGATGTTTTATCCACTGTGCTTTCATATCTATCAAGTTTCCTTTGATAATTTTGACAGTGTCCTTTGATGTCCCATCCAGTGTCCTTTGATGTCCCATCCAGTGTCCTTTGATGTCCAACCAGTTTCCTTTGATGTTTCTTCAAAATGCATTTGATGTTTTTTACACTGTCATTTGATGTCCATCCAGTTTTCTGTCATGTTATTTCCAGTGTCCTTACATGTCCCATCCAGTGTCCTTTGATGTTTTATCCCGTGTCCTTTGATGTTTCTTCAGTTTTCCATTGATGTTCTTTCCACTGTCCTTTGATGTCCATCCAATTTCCTGTCATGTTTTTCCACTGTCCTTTGATGTCCATCCAATTTCCTGTCATGTTTTTTCCACTGTCCTTTGATGTCCCATCCAATTTCCTTTGATGTTTCATCCATTGTCCTTTGATGTTTCTTCAACATGACTTTGATGTTTGTTCCGCTGTCCTTTGATGTCCATCCAAATTTTCCTTTGATGTTTTATCCAGTGTCCTTTGAAGTCCCATCCAGTGTCCTTTGATGTTTTATCCACAGTAATTTCATGTCTATCCAGTTTCCATTGATGTTTCGTTTGATGTTGATCCTTTGATGTTTCTTCAATATGCCTTTGATGTTATTTCCACTGTCCTTTGATCTCCATCCAGATTCCTTTGAAGTTTTTCAGTGTCCTTTGATGTCCCATCCAGCGTCCTTTGATGTTTTATCCAGTGTCCTTTGATGTTTCTACTCATTTTCCTTTGATGTTTTATCCACTGTGCTTTCATATCTATCAAGTTTCCTTTGATAATTTTGACAGTGTCCTTTGATGTCCCATCCAGTGTCCTTTGATGTTTCTTCAAAATGCATTTGATGTTTTTTACACTGTCATTTGATGTCCATCCAGTTTTCTGTCATGTTATTTCCAGTGTCCTTACATGTCCCATCCAGTGTCCTTTGATGTTTTTATCCCGTGTCTTTGATGTTTCTTCAGTTTACCATTGATGTTCTTTCCACTGTCCTTTGATGTCCATCCAATTTCCTGTCATGTTTTTTCCACTGTCCTTTGATGTCCATCCAATTTTCCTGTCATGTTTTTTCCAGTGTCCTTTGATGTCCCATCCAATTTCCTTTGATGTTTCATCCATTGTCCTTTGATGTTTCTTCAACATGACTTTGATGTTTGTTCCGCTGTCCTTTGATGTCCATCCAAATTTTCCTTTGATGTTTTATCCAGTGTCCTTTGAAGTCCCATACATTGTCCTTTGATGCCCATCCAGTGTACTTTGATGTCCTTTGATGTCCATCCAGTTTTATTTTTTGTTTTTTCAACATGCCTTTGATGTTTTTTCCACTGTCCTTTGATGTCTATCCATTTTCCATTGATGTTTTTTCAATGTCCGTTGATGTCCCATCAAGTGTCCTTTTATGTTTTTTCCAGTGGACTTTGACTTCACATTCATTATCCTTTGATGGTTTATCCAGTGTCCTTTGAAGTCCCATACATTGTCCTTTGATGTTTTATCCAGTGTCCTTTGAAGTCTCATCCAGTGTCCTTTGACATTTTAGACAGTGTCCTTTGATGTTTTATCCCATGTCCTTTGATCTTTTCTACACTGTCCTTTGATGTTTCTTCAATTTTCCTTTGATGTATCTTTCCACTGCCCTTTGATGTCCATCCAGTTTCATTTGATGTTTTTTCCAGTGTCCGTTGGTCTCCCATCCAGTGTCCTTTGATATTTTGGACAGTTTCCTTTGATGTCCCATTCAGTGTCCTTTGATGTTTTATCCAGTTTGCTTTGATGTTCCATACACTTTCTGTTGATGTTTTTTCCACTGTCCTTTGATGTCCATCCAATTTCCTGTCATGTTTTTTTCCAGTGTCCTTTGATGTCCCATCCAGTGTCCTTTCATCTTTTGTCCACTTTCCTTTAATGTTTCGTCAGTTTTCCTTTTATGTTTTATCCAATGTGCTTTCATGTCTATCCAGCTTCCTTTGATGTTTTATACAGTATCCTTTGATTTTTCTCCAATTTTCTTTTGATGTTTTTTCCACTGTCCTTTGATGTCCAACCAGTTTCCTGTCATGTTTTTCCCAGCAGTGTCCTTTGATGTCTAATCAGTTTCCTTTGATGTTTCTTCAAAATGCCTTTGATGTTTTTTCCACTGTCCTTTGATGTCTTATCCATTCTTTGATGTCTCATCCAGTTTCCTTTGATGTTTTTTTTCACTGTCCTTTGATGTCTATCCATTTTCCATTGATGTTTTTTCAATGTCCGTTGATGTCCCATCAAGTGTCCTTTTATGTTTTTTCCAGTGGACTTTGACTTCACATTCATTATCCTTTGATGGTTTATCCAGTGTCCTTTGAAGTCCCATACATTGTCCTTTGATGTTTTATCCAGTGTCCTTTGAAGTCTCATCCAGTGTCCTTTGACATTTTAGACAGTGTCCTTTGATGTTTTATCCATGTCCTTTGATCTTTTCTACACTGTCCTTTGATGTTTCTTCAATTTTCCTTTGATGTATCTTTCCACTGCCCTTTGATGTCCATCCAGTTTCATTTGATGTTTTTTCCAGTGTCCGTTGGTCTCCATCCAGTGTCCTTTGATATTTTGGACAGTTTCCTTTGATGTGATATACATTGTCCTTTGATGTCCCATTCAGTGTCCTTTGATGTTTTATCCAGTTTGCTTTGATGTTCCATACACTTTCTGTTGATATTTTGGACAGTGTCATTTGATGTGATATTCAGTGTACTTTGATGTCCCATCCAGTTTCCTTTGATGTTTTTTCCACTGTCCTTTGATGTCCATCCAATTTCCTGTCATGTTTTTTCCAGTGTCCTTTGATGTCCCATCCAGTGTCCTTTCATCTTTTGTCCACTTTCCTTTAATGTTTCGTCAGTTTTCCTTTTATGTTTTATCCAATGTGCTTTCATGTCTATCCAGCTTCCTTTGATGTTTATACAGTGTCCTTTGATGTTTCTTCATTTCTTGATGTTTTTCCACTGTCCTTTGATGTCCAACAATTTCCGTCATGTTTTTCCAGCAGTGTCCTTTGATGTCTAATCAGTTTCCTTTTGATGTTTCTTCAAAATGCCTTTGATGTTTTTTCCACTGTCCTTTGATGTCTTATCCAGTTTCTTTGATGTCTCATCCAGTTTCCTTTGATGTTTTTTTCACTGTCCTTTGATGTCTAATCAGTTTCCTTTGATGTTTGTGTGTGTGTGTGTGTGTGGAGGGGGGTGGCAGAGCAGGGAGAGAGTCAGAGTCCAGGTGGTGTGTGTGTGTGTGGGGGGGCAGAGCAGGGAGAGAGTTCAGCGTCCTGACAGCCTGGTGGACGAAGCTGTCCCGCAGTCTGCCGGTCCTGGCCCGCAGGCTCTGCAGTCTCCTCCCGATGGCAGCAGGCTGAAGAGGCTGTGTGACGGGTGAGTGGGGTCTCTCGCAATGCAAAGGGTTTTGCGGGTGAGGCGAGAGGTGTAGAGGTCTTGGAGGGAGGGGAGAGAAGCGCCGACGATCTTCTCAGCTGCTCTCACGATGCGCTGGAGGTTCTTCCTGCAGGACATGGAGCAGGTGCCGTACCACACGGTGATGCTGCTGGTCAGGACGCTCTCGATGGTGCCTCTGTAGAAGATGTGCATGATGGGAGCGGGGCTCTAGCTTTCCTCAGTTTGCGGAGGAAGTAGAGGCGCTGGTTCGCTTTCTTGGCCAGTGATGTGGTGTTGGTGGTCCAGGAGAGGTCCTCAGTGACGTGCACACCCAGGAATTTGGTGCTGCTCACCCTCTCCACCATAGCACCATTGATGGTCAAAGGGGCATGCTGGGGGCATCTTCTCTGAAGTCCACAACAATCTCCTTCCTTCTCCACGTTCAGAGAGAGATTGTTGTGTTCACACCACAAGGCCAGGCGGCTCACCTTGCTCCTGTAATCTGTCTCGTCCTTGTTGCTAATGAGACCTACCACAGTTGTGTCATCGGCGAACTTGACGAGGAGGTTGGAGCTGTGCGACGGTGTGCAGTCGTGGGTCAGCAGAGTGAAGAGGAGGGGGCTCAGCACACATCCTTGGAGGGCTCCCATGTTCAGTGTGGTGGTGTTGAATGTGTTTTCTGCCGACCTGAACTGCCTGAGGTCTCCCCGTCAGGAAGTCCAGCAGCCAGTTGCACAGTGAGGTGTTTAATCCCAGCTGGTCCACTTTTGTCCACTGTCCTTCCCTTTGATGTTTGTTCCAGTGTCCTTTGATGTCCCATCCAGTGTCCTTTGATTTCTTATCCAGTATCCTTTGATGTTTCCTTTGATGTTGATCCTTTGATGTTTCTTCAACATGCCTTTGATGTTATTTCCACTGTCCTTTGATCTCCATCCAGATTCCTTTGAAGTATTTCACAGTGTCCTTTGATGTTTTATCCACAGTAATTTCATGTCTATCCAGTTTCCATTGATGTTTCGTTTGATGTTGATCCTTTGATGTTTCTTCAATATGCCTTTGATGTTATTTCCACTGTCCTTTGATCTCCATCCAGATTCCTTTGAAGTTTTTCAGTGTCCTTTGATGTCCCATCCAGCGTCCTTTGATGTTTTATCCAGTGTCCTTTGATGTTTCTCATTTTCCTTTGATGTTTTTATCCACTGTGCTTTCATATCTATCAAGTTTCCTTTGATAATTTTGACAGTGTCCTTTGATGTCCCATCCAGTGTCCTTTGATGTCCAACCAGTTTCCTTTGATGTTTCTTCAAAATGCATTTGATGTTTTTACACACTGTCATTTGATGTCCATCCAGTTTTCTGTCATGTTATTTCCAGTGTCCTTACATGTCCCATCCAGTGTCCTTTGATGTTTATCCGTGTCCTTTGATGTTTCTTCAGTTTTCCATTGATGTTCTTTCCACTGTCCTTTGATGTCCATCCAATTT
>NW_026116087.1:0-13111 GCF_001640805.2 Lates calcarifer
AAAAGTCGTCTAAGGAAGGGATACACCTGGGAGTGACTCCTGTCATCCTGAGGACCCGCTACAACCTGACAGCAGCTGATGTGGGAACAGCTCAGAACAACAGCCAGGCCGTAGCTCAGGTATGACCCTCTGTAAAACCTGTAAAGCATGTAAACGTGAGTTCAGACACTTTACACTTCCTCACTTTACTTACCTGTTTTCTCTGTTAGTTCTTGGAGCAGTACTATCACCCGGCAGACCTGGCTGAGTTCATGAGCCTGTTTGGCGGGAGCTTCCAGCATCTGTCTCAGGTGGATCGAGTTGTGGGCACCAGGGAGGAGGAAAGGCCGGCATTGAGGCCAGTCTGGATATAGAGTACATCATGAGCACAGGGGCAAACGTCTCCACGTGGGTCTTCACCAACCCAGGTTTGTAAGAGAGGAGGAGGCTTTAACTGTAGTAATATAGTACATGTTATTCATATCTTAAATAATTAAAGTGAAATGTCAGAGTTGGTCTTTCTAAAAGTGAGACAGAGAATAAGGAAGAATGCAGCCACCCACATTTTAGCTCTATACAAAAAACACAAACACCCTAATCTCCCTCCAGGCCGTCATGAGTCCCAGGAGCCTTTCCTCCAGTGGATGCTTCTGCTCAGCAACATGTCTGATCTGCCCTGGGTTCACACAATCAGCTACGGTGATGATGAAGACAGCCTGTCCACTGCCTACATGATGCGTATCAACACAGAGTTTATGAAAGCTGGCATCAGGGGAATCTCTTTGCTCTTTGCCTCAGGTCAGTGATAATAATTGAGGGTGCACACAGAGACATTCAAGAACATTCACAAACAACATCTAATCTGTATTACTCCCAACAAAAGATGACTGTCAAGGCTGACAAAGTCTTAGTTTATCTACAGGTCAATCACATTATCTTTGAAGATGTGATGTGATTGAAGATGTGACAGTCACATTTTTGTGTGACATTTTGTCACTTCTACATACAATGAATGTAACCTTTCACTTGGTCTGGTTAAGCTTTTAATCCATTTGGTCAGATCAGCTATAAACTAATTCCTGTTTTCAGTGGCACTCAACACAGAATCACAAGACTTCAACAAATGAGGAACTGTCAGCTGTAATTTTTGTAACGGCCACAGAGAGAGAGCTGAAGATGTTACAAAAGACAGACGACCTTGGTCTTTTTGGTGAAGTGTCAGCTGACTGTGGCTTTGCTTACATCTTATAGTCATCACCTGACTTGAAACATGAGTACACCAGCATTGTTTTAAATGAAACGGCTGTGACGGCACGGTGGCACTGGGAAAACATGTTCGCACATTACCTTTTTTTCATAGCTTACAACAGTGCGCAAAAAGCTCCCAGGTGTTAATAAGAGATGCTGCATGATTGCATCATGTTTTAATCTCTCTGATCTTGTTTCATGTTCAGGTGACAGCGGTGCCGGCTGTAGACATTTAGGAAAAGAACAAAACTCCTTCAGGCCCAGTTTCCCAGCCTCCAAGGTAAATTATCATTTATTCATTTATTATAAGTAAACCTGTGTCTGACCTTCTATGACATAGGACTGTGCCTCTGTATGTGTTATATTAATGATCTCAGAATCTGCAAAGAATTTAGCTTGTAAAATGTTGAGGACAAGCACCAGATATCTAACGCCCTATGCCCTGTTTCTTGTTCCCAGCCCATATGTCACTACAGTAGGAGGAACGTCATTCAAGAACCCATACAAGGTCACGTATGAAGTCACAGATTACATCAGTGGAGGAGGCTTCAGTAATGTCTTCAAGATGCCTGACTACCAGGTAATAATATTATATCATCAGCTCTTTTAATGCTCAGTTATCGCAGACTGTGTCATTAATGTTGTGTGTCTGTGTTCCTGCAGGTCAGTGCAGTGGAGGGGTATCTTAAGACTGTTGCAGCAAAACTTCCTCCTCAGTCGTACTACAATGTCAGCGGCAGGGCGTATCCGGACATGGCTGCCCTGTCTGATAATTACTGGGTGGTCATCAACAGAGTGCCAGTCCCCTGGGTGTCTGGGACCTCGGTAAAGCATATCACACTCGATTACGCTTTTTATTGAGCAGAGAATTGACAGTGTAAGAGATTGAAGGGATACAGCCATAAAAGATTTGCTTCAGAACGAACCAAAAAATATAACAGATTCATTATGCGTCATCACATCACTCCTGTTTTATCGCTCTTCCAGGCATCAACCCCAGTGGTTGGAGGCATGCTGTCTCTGGTCAATGATCATCGGCTGCTGAAGGGCCTACCTACCTTGGGCTTCCTCAACCCTCGCCTTTACAAGCTCAAGGGACAGGCCTTATTTGATGTAAGACAAAGTATCACTTGCAGAGTTAAAGTTTTGTATGAAGAACACAAGAAGATATTTTTTTTTTCAGTTACTTGGATGGAATCCCTTTTGCGACACATTTTGTTGTTGTGGTCTGGTCCCTACATTCTCTGCTTTCTTGTCTCCAGGTGACTGAAAGGTTGTCACCTGGCTGTCTGGACGAGCAGGTTCAGGGGCAAGGTTTCTGTGCTGCACCGTCGTGGGACCCTGTTACTGGCTGGGGGACGCCAAACTACCCTGCACTACTGGCTGCCTTGCTATCTGAGTGAGCACTTCGTGCAGTTCATGGAAGCAGGTACTAAACACACATCTGAACTCTAGACCAGGTGCCTGATGCCAAAGACTGGATAGTGTAATAGAGGGACACCGATGCCTACACTTTAGATTTACACCTCTTTGTTTTTCTTACATGTTCATTTGAGGTCGAAACACTGCATTATTCTAATCTGCAGGAATGTTTTTATCTGTTATCATCACCACCTCCATCACCTTAAAGACACAGCTCCTTTTATCTGTGCTTTTTTTTCCTCCAAAAAGCTTAAAACTGTTGCCTTGAATGTTTTTAGGTCAGGGAGAGTGGTACTTTGGGATTTTCAATGCACACTGCAGTTGCCTGTTTCTGCTGTTCACTGCATTTTAACTGACCCAGATTTCTCAGAGAGTCTCTGAAACAAACACAAAGGCAGATGGGTGTTCATGCTCATCTTTTGCTTTAATTTCATGCCACTAGATACAAAGCGATGAAAGTGTGGATATATTGGTCGCTATGCATAAAACTTTAATAAGTGAACATAAAATTATGCTGAAATACACACCAATCATGTTTTAGATACTTAGGCCTAGTTTAACATGTTTTCTCTACATTAAGACAGAGCTATATGTTAGATGTCAATCGAAAATCTATATATATTGGATGCAATGATTTCACCAGATCATGAGATGACCACAGTGTGAAATCGTGTGTTTTGCCATACTACTCTGCAGGGATGAACTAGGTAGAAATGTCATAATATCATTTAATAACAAATAGATTTGCATGCAGTTTTAAAAATGTCGCTCTTGTATTTGTAATGAAATGGGAACATACTAACAGGACCTTTTTAAAACTTGATTTTACTTTGGTTTTATGCCGTTTGCTTTACGGCTGTGAACTAACCAAATTGCACTGTTAATATGTGGGTTAAAATGATTCAGCAAATCTGCCCACCAGCATTGTTGCACTTGTTCTTTTGTTTTTTAGCCATATAAATCCACAAAACAGAGTTATTTAATGTGAGTGATTGCCCGTGCTGTGTTATTTGTGAATCTAATAAAGCTGGATTTTTACATGGAAATGTCAGAAGATTGCTCAGGATTATCCTGAGTCAGGCGTGAGTTGAATGAAAGCTGTAGTTTTGTACCAGATGCCTGAAGAAAATGTTTTTAAAAATCTCTCTTTAAACAGATGACATTAAAAGGAATCCTTTTAAGTTACAATGCAATTTCTGAAGATCCTTCCAGTTTCTAATGTGTTGTTTTGAGTATCTCACGTCAGAATGAGTTTGCAATGTGTTCAGATCCATTGACGGACTATATTCCAGCTCTAAGATGTCACTTTGAAGCTGCTAATTTCAAGTTTTGAAATGTTTTAAAATTGCGTATATGGAGGATGCTGAAGAATAAAAGAACCAGAATTTGCTTCATTTCCTTGTTCAGTATCTATTGTAGCAAAGTAGAAATGTAAAGCACTTCAACAGACTGCTGTTAGCAACCTCAAATACATGTGACACATTCTGTCAACATCTAGCTGCCAAAGTAAATTGTTCCTAAGCCTCAAGACATCTACCTTTAAAACACTATTTACATTGTCCTACTGAAATTATTTAACAGTTAGGTTAATCTCTAGGACAGATACCATGGGCACATTTGTTTAAAATGCTGTATTTTTGCAGTGTATAAAAACGTATAATTTTATAAAAAATTAGCTCCAGCAGCTCCAGGTTTTGTCTCTAAAAGGCATTGCTACTAAAATAGCTAAATATTATTATTATTAGCATAACATGAATTATAACTGTGACAGGACAAATGACACTTGTATTGGTAGTGCAAGGGGAAAAAACATTTTAATCAGTGATCACTATTGAAAATTACATGGCTATTATCTACATGATTCTGATATTGCGTTGTACAAAATGAAAATATGCAAAGACCACCCAATCTGCCCTTTAAACACACTCACATGAAGGGAAAGGGGGAGGTAAAGCAAACTGTGAAACCTCTTCCAGGAAGAGCTACAGGGACAATCTTACTACATACATTACCACAGAGCTTATGTCAAACAGTGTACAATATGCACACTCGGGGAGAAGTACAAAATTGAAAAGGTGTCATTGCTGAGGACTGATGCAAATTTGCCTTATATTGCAAAAACTTTTTAACTGGTTGTGTTAAGGTATAAATACATTTTTAGGTGCAGATCCATGAATTAATATCTTCACAAGAAGAAACCGTAAATTGTTCCATCCAGGTAGCGCCAAAGTTGGGTAGGAGGCCTGAGGGAGTTGGGGTTCTCACAAGTTCCTTTTTCAAACCCTCCATGTATATATCAAAAAGTTGGAGAAAAGGTCATTTCTCTGTTTAAATCTTTATCTAGTGACGATACAAAGGGGACATCTTTTCTCACAACAAAGCAGGCCATGGGACATTAGTTTGTCTGTCAAGGAGCGGAGATACAGGTCAGATCCTCCAGTGTATGCTCATGTTGTTGTTAGCCTGGTTCAGGGCTGATTTACTGGTTGTTTTTGGCTTTGGCGTGTGTGAGGATGTGAGACTTCAGGTTGGTTGACTGAGCAAATTTTTTGTTGCAGCCGTCGAAGGGGCACACGTATGGGCGGTCTCCAGTGTGAATACGCACATGCGTGCGCAAGTTAAAGTCCAAAGAGAACCGCTTGCCACAGCCCTCAAATGTGCACTGGAGACAAGAAAGGTTGAGTTACCACTGCTGTATTTGCTCACAATAGCAAAGTGTGTATAATTGCTCTTTAGTTTACATTATGTGTGTGTGTGTGTGTGTGTGTGTGTGTATATATATATATATATATAAAATATGTGTATATTTCTAGAGGAACTCACCTGGAAAGGTTTCTCTCCTGTGTGTACGAGTTGATGCCTCTTCAGTTTTGAACTCTCCACGAAAGCTTTGCCACACTCTGCACAGACGTGCACGCGAGGCCCATGGGTATGCAAGTGCTTCCTCATTGCTGAGTTGTCCCTGAACATCTTGGTACATCCCTGAGAGGGAGAGAAACAAGATGAAAACAAGATGGCTTTACTCACTTGGGACTTGTGCACTTGACTGTACCGTTTTAACAGTACTATACATACTGGTGTAATAAACATACTGCACTCACTTTGTGTGGACAGGCTATCGTCCTGGGTGCATCGTCCTCTTTTACTTTTCTTGGCTTCATTCTGCAAAAGAAGTAAAACTGGTCATATTATGCCTGAATTAGAGAAACAAACATTTGTTTACTGAAAAAAATAAACCACTTGGTAAAAACCTGTTTGCATAATGGGCCAGACCACACAGTCATCTGATTTCATATTATGTTCACTGCATTATTTCACACTAAAAAAGCTGAGTTTGCAATGTTGTAGCACGTGCCATTTTTTAGTAAAACAAACTAATTTCTATTTTGAAAACTGCTGTAGGAATACGCTTGAATATGGCTGTCATTTACCTTGGGTAAACGTAATCATCAACATTTCCTCTTACCGTGCAAACTCTGCCAGCTGTTTGGGATCTGACAGGTCAATGCCTGGGATGCCTCCTGGAGGAAGCTTTTTCCCTGTCATGTACTCTGAATAATCTGGAGGTGAGTTTTCTCCTGTGATTTGCTCCTCATGGTCTATGTCCTTCTTGTCATCTGAATAAGGACAGATCGGCATCAGAACATGTGGAACAAACTGATTAAAGGCATTTCAAGCCAAACCTTTGTCACGTGTCACCCAGTAGTCCCTGACACACACTACTAATTCATTACTAATAAAAAAACAGACAAGCTTTTGGCTAGACAGGTCACATTCTTTGATCTTAAAGCTGAATGGTTTCTCAAAAATAACCACCAGTCAGAAACCGTAAACAGTATCTCTATAAACATCTCTAAAAAATTAAATCATCAATAGTGGGAAAAATTACAATTAAAAGGAAAGGGTTAAGCATTTATGTTGAATGTCCTGTCTCCCAGTAAATTACAGGGGTAAGATTCACGCTGCCTTGTTTACAAACCTACCCATTTTTCAAATATCCATAAATATAGGTATAAATATCCAAAACGGACAACAGAAATAAAACGCATAAGTTTATATTAATTTCAAACTGTACAGTGATTTATGTAGCCACCGGGATTTTAAAGATCCCGGTGATCCCGGATTTTAAGAGGAACTACTACGGTTGAACACAGGATCCACTTCGCTTGTAGTTATTGTTGTTAGTTATTGAACTCAAGCGGTGCGTTTAAAGCCTCAGAAGCGTAAAGTATGAGGGGTTCCTGAACGCAACACCGTTACCGTTGAACTGAACTGCGCCACAGCGGCCTAGCGGAGCCAGCTGCACTCGCTCCCACTCTCGCCGCCATCTTCGTCGGCCAAATAAACGCCATTTTTTCGGGCCGCCATACTTTCTAGACCGGGGAAATATGGCGGCGCCCATCGACACATAAAACATGGCTTCCCATAAAAACAAAAACATTTCAAATGAGGTTTAAGTGGCTCAGAGTTGGGAAATAGTTCCCACTTTAGCGGAGGACAAGGCCCCAACTGGGCCCTGTCACACGGCACACACGCTGAGAACAAAGCGAGGGGCCAGCTTGCAGGAATTCACTCAGGACTCTGAACTTACCCGATGCCCACATAGTGACTGAAAACTCCCCCTCCAAAGTCTTTATCTGGACCTGCTTCTGTTCCCATTTTCGGCCCATTTCTCCCCCCGCTCAGATAGCTCTTTTTGCCCGCTTTCTTTCCGCTTCCAGCCTTCTTCATCCGGCCTGTCGACGAGCTTTTCCCAGCAACAGTAACCAGAGTCTGTTCGATATAGTCCTCCTCCACGGCGGGCACTGGAATGAGGATTTGGTCCTCGAAACCGTCATCTGTGTGCAGTTCAGAGTCGTCCTCGCCCACCACCTCTTCTCTTGTTTGCACCAAAATCACCTCCTGGTGCGGGTGAATCGAGTTCGGATCATCCGTGTCAAGAGGCTGTAAGGCGATCATAGGCTGGTGTTCACCGTCGTCCCCAACAACTGTTGTTTCGATTGTCTCTACTTCGATTTCGTGCAGTTCCACTATTTCGGCTGGCATTTCTGACCCGTCCGCTTCTATGTACAGGGTGTCCCCCGATGCCATGCTAAATTTTGTATTTCCTCCTACTTATGTGCTATTTTTTTCTACTCTTGCTTTTCCTCCTGTCTACTCTCAGCCTTCCTCCTCCCTCTCCGACAACAACTCTACTCTACTGTACTCTCGTCGCCACAATGCTCTAGTTACGAAGTCTCGCGTGATTTGGGAAAAACTGTTAAATGGGGAACTCAACCATCACCTGCAGCATAAGCACAGTGAAATAAATGTGAAGGTGTGTGTCATTAATTATTCATGGAAAAAAAGATATTTTCTTATGGTCATATTAATCATTGACTAATGCCTCAAAACAATATGTCTGACAATTCAAGTTAGTGTAAACATTTCAACTTTCGTACTTTAGCAGTACCACGAATATGTAATTGCAAATTTAGGCCGTGTATTATGAAAAGTTTTATTTCTTAATAAAATTTGTTACAGCAATCCATTAATGGTTTGGTCTATAAAAAGAAAAAAAGAAAATGTGCAGTAATAATTCAATAGTCAGGTGCATATTCATATATTTTGGCTAAATAACAATAAAACACATTTTAATAGATTATCTAAACAAAGAATGTGTTAAATGTTAATGCAATTATAACTCCGCGCTCTCTCTCTGTGTGTGTGTACACACCCCCTGCCAATCAGAGGCGGCTGCTAGGCGGCCAAATGGCGTTTTTTCTGCCGTTGTTGGCTTGCCTGTGTCTCATTGGCCCTGACCTTCTGAGAAGAGGGCAGAGAGGCAGTCGGAAAACAGATTTAAACCAACGTTTGAACCGTTGCCTCGGTTTGTTAGTACTGTGAGAAAACTTAATTGACGAAGAAGCCTGGATGCTAAAACAAGCTTGGAAGCTTATTTTTTTGTCGAACACGAGAGAGGCTGGAAGCTGAACACACCTGCGGCGCAAAGGTAAGACTGAAGAGCTAACTAGCTAGCGGCTAGCGCTTCTCTTTTAACGTTTTTATCGCGTGGGTAAGAGTATGTTTCTGTTTCCGTGACTGGTGTCCCAGTCATGAGTCGTGGGTCCCCAACGTGGACGCGTGCAAACCCAAAGAGCTCTTGATATATGTTTAAATACCTGTTGTAGTTGTTTACAGTGACTTTACCGACATCTTGCATCTCTTTGTAATTTTGTGTTCCATCCTGGTCATTGTAACTCATTTTATAGCGGTCTATCATGTCACGCTTTTGATAACTTTTAATGACAACGTTAACAGTACTGACTTTGAGGTCGATATGATTAAATCCCTAGGAGGAGGAGTTCAAATACAATGTCCCCTAATGGCGAAAAATGAGCAATTTGTGTATTAGAGTCAAAATGTCTGACTTCCTGTTGGTTTGAGGTCATGACATCAGGAGACTTTTTTTGTACACCTGGGCATGTTATATATGTCGTGCGAATTTCGTCTGTGTACGCGAACTAAGTCTAATGGGGGATCACTTGAATGTTGCTTTCTCAGGCTTTGTTCTCAGGCCCTAATAATCTGAGCAATTCCAATAGGGCCTTCATACGCTTTCATGCTTGGGCCCTAATAAGAAAAGTACTATGTAATCTGTAATATAAAAGCAATACAAAGTAGTAGTAATACAAAATAGAAGTAAAAATGTCACACTATAGTAAGACATCAAATTCTATTTTATACTTAGTAGTTATTCTGTGTTGGCTTGCACCGGGACCAGAGTAACTTATTTCGTTTCACTTCATGTTCACATATGTTGGAATGACAATAAAGCTCCTTGAATCCTTGAAAAAATGTCGTAGTATAGTATGTGGTCAAAAATGTCAAAAAACGCCACAGTATAGTAAGGCAAAAAATGTCATAGTATAGTAAGGCAAAACAAAGACAGAGTGTCTTCGTACAATGAAGAAGTTCTTTGAGACCAGGACAGAGGCCTCCAGGTAATTTTTAAGCTTTACTTTAAAAAAAATGGTGTAGTAAGGCATCAAAAACCCTCAAAAATGTCATAGTGTAGTGAGGCGTCAAAAATGGTCAAAACAAAGATTCAAAGATTTACTTAACTGATAGTGTTTATTATTGTTGTGCAGTTCACAGTAACATATATCATTGCTTCAGTGGTTAGGTGACAGACACACAATTAATAATAATTTTACTTTTTCCTAAGTATTTGTTGTTGTTGATGAGGAATAGGTAGTAGTGTATTGATAATTTTCCTTCATATGTTTCTCTTTGATCTCCTCCAGGTGTCACCACTTTGTCCGCGACATCGTCCACGATTGCCGAGATGTCATCCACAATCGCAGAGACATGGTCCATGATTGGAGAGACATTGTTGAGGATGAGGGAGACATCGTCCACGATCAGAGACATTGTCCACGATCGCAGAGACCTTGTCAAAGATGAGAGAGGCGTTGTCCGTGATCAGAGACATTGTCCATGCTTCGTAGAGACCTTGCAATAGAATCGGCGGAGACGGGGGTCACCGATTTGACGGCATTGCCCGCGATCAGGGACATTGTCGATGACCACAGAGACACCGTCTATGATCTCAGAGACATCGTCCACGATCACAAAGACACAGTCCATGATCACAGAGACATTGTCCATAATCTCAGAGACACTGTCCGCGATCACAGAGACGTAGTCCACGATCACAGAGAGTCTCCGTACAATGAAGTTCTTTCAGACCAAGACAGAGGCCTCCAGGTAATTCACAAACAGCTTTTCATCAACTGTCCAACACAGAGCGCTGTTTAGTAAGGCATCAGAAAATGTCATAGTACAGTAAGGTGTCAAAAACTCAAAAATGTCATCGTATAGTAAGGCGTCAAAAATCATCAAAAAATCATAGTATAGTAAGACATGAAAAATGGTCAAAAAATGTCATAGTATAGTAAACTGTCACAGGTTGAAATGTAAAATAATGATTCTGTATGTGACGTATGTGGTGGAAGAAATACTCAGACTTTACTGAAGTATAATAAACAACACAAATTAAAATCCTGCATTCAAAGATTTACTTTAACTGATAGTGTTTATTATTGTTGTGCATATATCATATATATCATTGCTTCAGTGATTAGTTGATAGACACACAATTAATAATCATTTTACTTTTTCCCAAGTATTTGTTGTTGATGAGGAATAGGTAGTAGTGTATTGATAATTTTCCTTCATATGTTTCTCTTTGATCTCCTCCAGGTGTCACCACTTTGTCCGCGACATCGTCCACAATCGCAGAGACATGGTCCATGATCGGAGAGACATTGTTGAGGATGAGGGAGACATCGTCCACGATCAGAGACGTTGTCCACGATCGCAGAGACCTTGTCAAAGATGAGAGAGGCGTTGTCCGTGATCAGAGACATTGTCCATGCTTCGTAGAGACCTTGCGATAGAATCGGCGGAGACGGGGGTCACCGATTTGACGGCATTGCCCGCGATCAGGGACATTGTCGATGACCACAGAGACACCGTTTATGATCTCAGAGACATCGTCCACAGATCACAAAGACACAGTCCATGATCGCAGAGACTTTGTCCATAATCTCAGAGACACTGTCCGCGATCACAGAGACGTAGTCCACGATCACAGAGATGTAGTCCAAGATCACAGAGAGTCTTCATACAATGAAGTTCTTTCAGGCCAAGACAGAGGCCTCCAGGTAATTCATAAACAACTTTACATCAACTGTCCAACACAGAGCACTGTTTAGTGATCCATCAAAAGATGTCATAGTATAATAAGGCATGAAAAATTGTCAAAAATGTCATAGTATAGCATGACATTAAAAACCATCCAAATATGTCATAGTATAGTAAGGCATGAAAAACGGTCAAAAATGTCATAGTATACCATATCGTCAAAAACTATTAAATGTTATAAGGCATGAAAATGCCTTCAAAAATGGTCAAAGATGTCATAGTATAGTAAGGCATGAAAAATTGTCAAAAAATGTCATAAGGCATGAAAAATGGTCAAAAAATGTCATAGTATAGTAAGGGGTCAAAAATTTTCAAAAATTGTCATGGTAAAGTAAGGCATGAAAAATGGTCAAAAAATGTCATAGTATAGTAAAGCATCACAAATAGTAAAAAAAAATGTCATAGTATACTGAGGTGTCAAAAAAACATCCAAAAATGTCATAGTATATTAAGGCATGAAAAATGGTCAAAAAATGTCATAGTATAGTAAGGCTCCAAAAACGGTCAAAACTGTCACAGTATAATAAGGTGTCAAAAATTGTCAAAAATGTCATAGTATAGTAAGGCATGAAAAATGGTCAAAAAATGTCATAGTATAGTAAAGCATCACAAATAGTAAAAAAAAAATGTCATAGTATACTGAGGTGTCAAAAAACATCCAAAAATGTCATAGTATATTAAGGCATGAAAAATTGTCAAAAAATGTCATAGTATAGTAAGGGGTCAAAAATTTTCAAAAATTGTCATGGTAAAGTAAGGCGACACAAATAGGCAAAAAAAAATGTCATAGTATACTAAGGTGTCAAAAAAAACATCCAAAAATGTCATAGTATAGCAAGGCATGAAAAATGGTCAAAAATGTCAGAGTATATCGTGTCGTCAAAAACTATTTTAAAAAAATGTCATGAGGCATGAAAAATGGTCAAAAAATGTCATAGTATAGTAAAGCATCACAAATAGTAAAAAAAAATGTCATAGTATACTGAGGTGTCAAAAAACATCCAAAAATGTCATAGTATATTAAGGCATGAAAATGGTCAAAAAATGTCATAGTATAGTAAGGCTCCAAAAATGGTCAAAACTGTCACAGTATAATAAGGTGTCAAAAATTGTCAAAAATGTCATAGTATAGTAAGGCATGAAAAATGGTCAAAAAATGTCATAGTATAGTAAAGCATCACAAATAGTAAAAAAAAATGTCATAGTATACTGAGGTGTCAAAAAACATCCAAAAATGTGATAGTATAGTAAGGCTCCAAAAACGGTCAAACTGTCACAGTATAATAAGGTGTCAAAAATGGTCAAAAATGTCATAGTATAGTAAGGCATGAAAAATGGTCAAAAATGTCATAGTATGTAAAGCATCACAAAAGTAAAAAAAATGTCATAGTATGCTGAGGTGTCAAAAAACATCCAAAAATGTCATAGTATATTAAGGCATGAAAAATGTCAAAAAATGTCATAGTATAGTAAGGGGTCAAAAATTTTCAAAAATTGTCATGGTAAAGTAAGGCGACACAAATAGGCAAAAAAAATGTCATAGTATACTAAGGTGTCAAAAAAAACATCCAAAAATGTCATAGTATAGCAAGGCATAAAAAATGGTCAAAAAAGAGTATATCGTGTCGTCAAAAACTATTAAAAAAATGTCATGAGGCATGAAAAATGGTCAAAAAATGTCATAGTATAGTAAGGCTTCAAAAATGTTCAAAAA
>NW_026116088.1:0-10982 GCF_001640805.2 Lates calcarifer
CTCCTTCACTAGACAGCAGTTTTTCATTCTGAGTTTAATGAGCGAGCAGAAGCCGAGACAGGAAGGACCTTCAGACCGGACTCGCTGTGAGCAGAAGCGAGACAGGAGGACTTTCAGACGCGGGACTCACTGTGAGTCCTCAGAAGGGAAAATATCCCGGTCGGCCTGACCGTTTCCATACACCCAGATCATTCACAACCATTCGAATTCAACAAACATTCATATTAAAGTGGCTGAATTGTCATTTTCTCCTCTCCTTTCGCTGGAGACAGCATTTGTTAATTGTGAGCTTTATCAGCGACAGAAAGAAGTAAAACGCAGATGTTGACTCACTGGCCTCAGACTGCTGTCTATTTTGTTTATTCATGAAATGAAAGTTGATAAACATTAGATATTGAGCAGCGATACGTGGATTTTCGGGCTTTTTCACACACTGGTCTGAAATGCAGCCTCTAAAGAAGGTCTCTCCTTTCACATGAGACAGCAGTCGTTAATTGTGAGCTTAATGAGAGAGCAGAAGCGGATACACGAAGACTTTCAGATACCATACTCAGTGTGAGTCCACAGAAGGGAAAAAGATCTCCCTCGGCCACTTTCATACACCCAGATTGTTGATGAACATTAGAATTTGACAAACACTTTTATTAAATTGGCTGAGATTTTACTTTCTCCTCTCCATTCACTAGACAGCAGTTTTTCATTCTGAGCTTAGTGAGCGAGCAGAAGCCGAGACAGGAGGACTTTCAGACGCGGGGAATCACCGTGAGCAGAATCCGAGACAGCAAGACTTTCAGACGCGGGACTCACTGTGAGTTCACAGACGGGAAAATGTTTCCCCTCGGTCACGGACTGTTTCCATCCATCCCTACAGTTCATGAAAATTAGAATTGGACCAATATTCATAGTAAAGTGGCTGAAATCTCATCTTCTCTTCTCCGTTCACTGGAGACAGCATTTGATAATTCTGAGCTTAATGGAGCGAGCAGAAGCCGAGACAGGAGGACTTTCAGACGCGGGACTCAATGTGAGGTCGACAGACGGGAAAAAGATCCCCCTCGGCGGCTCACACTTTCCATACATCCCGACTGTACATGATCAATAGAATTTGACCAATATTCATATAAAAGTCAATGAGATTTTACTTTCCCCTCTCCTTTCACTAGACAGCAGTTTTTCATTCTGAGTTTAATGAGCGAGCAGAAGCCGAGACAGGGAAGGACCTTCAGAACCGGTACTCGCTGTGAGCAGAAGCCGAGACAGGAGGACTTTCAGACGCGGGACTCACTGTGAGTCCTCAGAAGGGAAAATATCCCGGTCGGCCGCTGACCGTTTTCCATACACCCAGATCATTCACAACCATTCGAATCAACAAACATTCATATTAAAGTGGCTGAATTGTCATTTTCTCCTCTCCTTTCGCTGGAGACAGCATTTGTTAATTGTGAGCTTTATCAGCGACAGAAAGAAGTAAAACGCAGATGTTGACTCACTGGCCTCAGACTGCTGTCTATTTTGTTTATTCATGAAATGAAAGTTGATAAACATTAGATATTGAGCAGCGATACGTGGATTTTCGGGCTTTTCACACACTGGTCTGAAATGGCAGGCCTCTAAAGAAGGTCTCTCCTTTCACATGAGACAGCAGTCGTTAATTGTGAGCTTAATGAGAGAGCAGAAGCGGATACACGAAGACTTTCAGATACCATACTCAGTGTGAGTCCACAGAAGGGAAAAAGATCTCCCTCGGCCACTTTCATACACCCAGATTGTTGATGAACATTAGAATTTGACAAACACTTTTATTAAATTGGCTGAGATTTTACTTTCTCCTCTCCATTCACTAGACAGCAGTTTTTCATTCTGAGCTTAGTGAGCGAGCAGAAGCCGAGACAGGAGGACTTTCAGACGCGGGAATCACTGTGAGCTCACAGACTGGAAAATGTTTCCCCTCGGTCACGGACTGTTTCCATCCATCCCTACAGTTCATGAAAATTAGAATTGGACCAATATTCATAGTAAAGTGGCTGAAATCTCATCTTCTCTTCTCCGTTCACTGGAGACAGCATTTGATAATTCTGAGCTTAATGAGCGAGCAGAAGCCGAGACAGGAGGACTTTCAGACGCGGGACTCAATGTGAGTCGACAGACGGGAAAAAGATCCCCCCCTCGGCGGCTCACACTTTCCATACATCCCGACTGTACATGATCAATAGAATTTGACCAATATTCATATAAAAGTCAATGAGATTTTACTTTCCCTCTCCTTTCACTAGACAGCAGTTTTCATTCTGAGTTTAATGAGCGAGCAGAAGCCGAGACAGGAAGGACCTTCAGAACCGGTACTCGCTGTGAGCAGAAGCCGAGACAGGAGGACTTTCAGACGCGGGACTCACTGTGAGTCCTCAGAAGGGAAAATATCCCGGTCGGCCGCTGACCGTTTCCATACACCCAGATCATTCACAACCATTCGAATTCAACAAACATTCATATTAAAGTGGCTGAATTGTCATTTTCTCCTCTCCTTTCGCTGGAGACAGCATTTGTTAATTGTGAGCTTTATCAGCGACAGAAAGAAGTAAAACGCAGATGTTGACTCACTGGCCTCAGACTGCTGTCTATTTTGTTTATTCATGAAATGAAAGTTGATAAACATTAGATATTGAGCAGCGATACGTGGATTTTCGGGCTTTTTCACACACTGGTCTGAAATGCAGCCTCTAAAGAAGGTCTCTCCTTTCACATGAGACAGCAGTCGTTAATTGTGAGCTTAATGAGAGAGCAGAAGCGGATACACGAAGACTTTCAGATACCATACTCAGTGTGAGTCCACAGAAGGGAAAAAGATCTCCCTCGGCCACTTTCATACACCCAGATTGTTGATGAACATTAGAATTTGACAAACACTTTTATTAAATTGGCTGAGATTTTACTTTCTCCTCTCCATTCACTAGACAGCAGTTTTTCATTCTGAGCTTAGTGAGCGAGCAGAAGCCGAGACAGGAGGACTTTCAGACGCGGGAATCACCGTGAGCAGAATCCGAGACAGCAAGACTTTCAGACGCGGGACTCACTGTGAGTTCACAGACGGGAAAATGTTTCCCCTCGGTCACGGACTGTTTCCATCCATCCCTACAGTTCATGAAAATTAGAATTGGACCAATATTCATAGTAAAGTGGCTGAAATCTCATCTTCTCTTCTCCGTTCACTGGAGACAGCATTTGATAATTCTGAGCTTAATGAGCGAGCAGAAGCCGAGACAGGAGGACTTTCAGACGCGGGACTCAATGTGAGTCGACAGACGGGAAAAAGATCCCCCTCGGCGGCTCACACTTTCCATACATCCCGACTGTACATGATCAATAGAATTTGACCAATATTCATATAAAAGTGAATGAGATTTTACTTTCCCCTCTCCTTTCACTAGACAGCAGTTTTTCATTCTGAGTTTAATGAGCGAGCAGAAGCCGAGACAGGAAGGACCTTCAGAACCGGTACTCGCTGTGAGCAGAAGCCGAGACAGGAGGACTTTCAGACGCGGGACTCACTGTGAGTCCTCAGAAGGGAAAATATCCCGGTCGGCCGCTGACCGTTTCCATACACCCAGATCATTCACAACCATTCGAATTCAACAAACATTCATATTAAAGTGGCTGAATTGTCATTTTCTCCTCTCCTTTCGCTGGAGACAGCATTTGTTAATTGTGAGCTTTATCAGCGACAGAAAGAAGTAAAACGCAGATGTTGACTCACTGGCCTCAGACTGCTGTCTATTTTGTTTATTCATGAAATGAAAGTTGATAAACATTAGATATTGAGCAGCGATACGTGGATTTTCGGGCTTTTTCACACACTGGTCTGAAATGCAGCCTCTAAAGAAGGTCTCTCCTTTCACATGAGACAGCAGTCGTTAATTGTGAGCTTAATGAGAGAGCAGAAGCGGATACACGAAGACTTTCAGATACCATACTCAGTGTGAGTCCACAGAAGGGAAAAAGATCTCCCTCGGCCACTTTCATACACCCAGATTGTTGATGAACATTAGAATTTGACAAACACTTTTATTAAATTGGCTGAGATTTTACTTTCTCCTCTCCATTCACTAGACAGCAGTTTTTCATTCTGAGCTTAGTGAGCGAGCAGAAGCCGAGACAGGAGGACTTTCAGACGCGGGAATCACCGTGAGCAGAATCCGAGACAGCAAGACTTTCAGACGCGGGACTCACTGTGAGTTCACAGACGGGAAAATGTTTCCCCTCGGTCACGGACTGTTTCCATCCATCCCTACAGTTCATGAAAATTAGAATTGGACCAATATTCATAGTAAAGTGGCTGAAATCTCATCTTCTCTTCTCCGTTCACTGGAGACAGCATTTGATAATTCTGAGCTTAATGAGCGAGCAGAAGCCGAGACAGGAGGACTTTCAGACGCGGGACTCAATGTGAGTCGACAGACGGGAAAAAGATCCCCCTCGGCGGCTCACACTTTCCATACATCCCGACTGTACATGATCAATAGAATTTGACCAATATTCATATAAAAGTCAATGAGATTTTACTTTCCCCTCTCCTTTCACTAGACAGCAGTTTTTCATTCTGAGTTTAATGAGCGAGCAGAAGCCGAGACAGGAAGGACCTTCAGAACCGGTACTCGCTGTGAGCAGAAGCCGAGACAGGAGGACTTTCAGACGCGGGACTCACTGTGAGTCCTCAGAAGGGAAAATATCCCGGTCGGCCGCTGACCGTTTCCATACACCCAGATCATTCACAACCATTCGAATTCAACAAACATTCATATTAAAGTGGCTGAATTGTCATTTTCTCCTCTCCTTTCGCTGGAGACAGCATTTGTTAATTGTGAGCTTTATCAGCGACAGAAAGAAGTAAAACGCAGATGTTGACTCACTGGCCTCAGACTGCTGTCTATTTTGTTTATTCATGAAATGAAAGTTGATAAACATTAGATATTGAGCAGCGATACGTGGATTTTCGGGCTTTTTCACACACTGGTCTGAAATGCAGCCTCTAAAGAAGGTCTCTCCTTTCACATGAGACAGCAGTCGTTAATTGTGAGCTTAATGAGAGAGCAGAAGCGGATACACGAAGACTTTCAGATACCATACTCAGTGTGAGTCCACAGAAGGGAAAAAGATCTCCCTCGGCCACTTTCATACACCCAGATTGTTGATGAACATTAGAATTTGACAAACACTTTTATTAAATTGGCTGAGATTTTACTTTCTCCTCTCCATTCACTAGACAGCAGTTTTTCATTCTGAGCTTAGTGAGCGAGCAGAAGCCGAGACAGGAGGACTTTCAGACGCGGGAATCACCGTGAGCAGAATCCGAGACAGCAAGACTTTCAGACGCGGGACTCACTGTGAGTTCACAGACGGGAAAATGTTTCCCCTCGGTCACGGACTGTTTCCATCCATCCCTACAGTTCATGAAAATTAGAATTGGACCAATATTCATAGTAAAGTGGCTGAAATCTCATCTTCTCTTCTCCGTTCACTGGAGACAGCATTTGATAATTCTGAGCTTAATGAGCGAGCAGAAGCCGAGACAGGAGGACTTTCAGACGCGGGACTCAATGTGAGTCGACAGACGGGAAAAAGATCCCCCTCGGCGGCTCACACTTTCCATACATCCCGACTGTACATGATCAATAGAATTTGACCAATATTCATATAAAAGTGAATGAGATTTTACTTTCCCCTCTCCTTTCACTAGACAGCAGTTTTTCATTCTGAGTTTAATGAGCGAGCAGAAGCCGAGACAGGAAGGACCTTCAGAACCGGTACTCGCTGTGAGCAGAAGCCGAGACAGGAGGACTTTCAGACGCGGGACTCACTGTGAGTCCTCAGAAGGGAAAATATCCGGTCGGCCGCTGACCGTTTCCATACACCCAGATCATTCACAACCATTCGAATTCAACAAACATTCATATTAAAGTGGCTGAATTGTCATTTTCTCCTCTCCTTTCGCTGGAGACAGCATTTGTTAATTGTGAGCTTTATCAGCGACAGAAAGAAGTAAAACGCAGATGTTGACTCACTGGCCTCAGACTGCTGTCTATTTTGTTTATTCATGAAATGAAAGTTGATAAACATTAGATATTGAGCAGCGATACGTGGATTTTCGGGCTTTTTCACACACTGGTCTGAAATGCAGCCTCTAAAGAAGGTCTCTCCTTTCACATGAGACAGCAGTCGTTAATTGTGAGCTTAATGAGAGAGCAGAAGCGGATACACGAAGACTTTCAGATACCATACTCAGTGTGAGTCCACAGAAGGGAAAAAGATCTCCCTCGGCCACTTTCATACACCCAGATTGTTGATGAACATTAGAATTTGACAAACACTTTTATTAAATTGGCTGAGATTTTACTTTCTCCTCTCCATTCACTAGACAGCAGTTTTTCATTCTGAGCTTAGTGAGCGAGCAGAAGCCGAGACAGGAGGACTTTCAGACGCGGGAATCACCGTGAGCAGAATCCGAGACAGCAAGACTTTCAGACGCGGGACTCACTGTGAGTTCACAGACGGGAAAATGTTTCCCCTCGGTCACGGACTGTTTCCATCCATCCCTACAGTTCATGAAAATTAGAATTGGACCAATATTCATAGTAAAGTGGCTGAAATCTCATCTTCTCTTCTCCGTTCACTGGAGACAGCATTTGATAATTCTGAGCTTAATGAGCGAGCAGAAGCCGAGACAGGAGGACTTTCAGACGCGGGACTCAATGTGAGTCGACAGACGGGAAAAAGATCCCCCTCGGCGGCTCACACTTTCCATACATCCCGACTGTACATGATCAATAGAATTTGACCAATATTCATATAAAAGTCAATGAGATTTTACTTTCCCCTCTCCTTTCACTAGACAGCAGTTTTTCATTCTGAGTTTAATGAGCGAGCAGAAGCCGAGACAGGAAGGACCTTCAGAACCGGTACTCGCTGTGAGCAGAAGCCGAGACAGGAGGACTTTCAGACGCGGGACTCACTGTGAGTCCTCAGAAGGGAAAATATCCCGGTCGGCCGCTGACCGTTTCCATACACCCAGATCATTCACAACCATTCGAATTCAACAAACATTCATATTAAAGTGGCTGAATTGTCATTTTCTCCTCTCCTTTCGCTGGAGACAGCATTTGTTAATTGTGAGCTTTATCAGCGACAGAAAGAAGTAAAACGCAGATGTTGACTCACTGGCCTCAGACTGCTGTCTATTTTGTTTATTCATGAAATGAAAGTTGATAAACATTAGATATTGAGCAGCGATACGTGGATTTTCGGGCTTTTTCACACACTGGTCTGAAATGCAGCCTCTAAAGAAGGTCTCTCCTTTCACATGAGACAGCAGTCGTTAATTGTGAGCTTAATGAGAGAGCAGAAGCGGATACACGAAGACTTTCAGATACCATACTCAGTGTGAGTCCACAGAAGGGAAAAAGATCTCCCTCGGCCACTTTCATACACCCAGATTGTTGATGAACATTAGAATTTGACAAACACTTTTATTAAATTGGCTGAGATTTTACTTTCTCCTCTCCATTCACTAGACAGCAGTTTTTCATTCTGAGCTTAGTGAGCGAGCAGAAGCCGAGACAGGAGGACTTTCAGACGCGGGAATCACCGTGAGCAGAATCCGAGACAGCAAGACTTTCAGACGCGGGACTCACTGTGAGTTCACAGACGGGAAAATGTTTCCCCTCGGTCACGGACTGTTTCCATCCATCCCTACAGTTCATGAAAATTAGAATTGGACCAATATTCATAGTAAAGTGGCTGAAATCTCATCTTCTCTTCTCCGTTCACTGGAGACAGCATTTGATAATTCTGAGCTTAATGAGCGAGCAGAAGCCGAGACAGGAGGACTTTCAGACGCGGGACTCAATGTGAGTCGACAGACGGGAAAAAGATCCCCCTCGGCGGCTCACACTTTCCATACATCCCGACTGTACATGATCAATAGAATTTGACCAATATTCATATAAAAGTCAATGAGATTTTACTTTCCCCTCTCCTTTCACTAGACAGCAGTTTTTCATTCTGAGTTTAATGAGCGAGCAGAAGCCGAGACAGGAAGGACCTTCAGAACCGGTACTCGCTGTGAGCAGAAGCCGAGACAGGAGGACTTTCAGACGCGGGACTCACTGTGAGTCCTCAGAAGGGAAAATATCCCGGTCGGCCGCTGACCGTTTCCATACACCCAGATCATTCACAACCATTCGAATTCAACAAACATTCATATTAAAGTGGCTGAATTGTCATTTTCTCCTCTCCTTTCGCTGGAGACAGCATTTGTTAATTGTGAGCTTTATCAGCGACAGAAAGAAGTAAAACGCAGATGTTGACTCACTGGCCTCAGACTGCTGTCTATTTTGTTTATTCATGAAATGAAAGTTGATAAACATTAGATATTGAGCAGCGATACGTGGATTTTCGGGCTTTTTCACACACTGGTCTGAAATGCAGCCTCTAAAGAAGGTCTCTCCTTTCACATGAGACAGCAGTCGTTAATTGTGAGCTTAATGAGAGAGCAGAAGCGGATACACGAAGACTTTCAGATACCATACTCAGTGTGAGTCCACAGAAGGGAAAAAGATCTCCCTCGGCCACTTTCATACACCCAGATTGTTGATGAACATTAGAATTTGACAAACACTTTTATTAAATTGGCTGAGATTTTACTTTCTCCTCTCCATTCACTAGACAGCAGTTTTTCATTCTGAGCTTAGTGAGCGAGCAGAGCCGAGACAGGAGGACTTTCAGACGCGGGACTCACTGTGAGTTCACAGACGGAAAATGTTTCCCCTCGGTCACGGACTGTTTCCATCCATCCCTACAGTTCATGAAAATTAGAATTGGACCAATATTCATAGTAAAGTGGCTGAAATCTCATCTTCTCTTCTCCGTTCACTGGAGACAGCATTTGATAATTCTGAGCTTAATGAGCGAGCAGAAGCCGAGACAGGAGGACTTTCAGACGCGGGACTCAATGTGAGTCGACAGACGGGAAAAAGATCCCCCTCGGCGGCTCACACTTTCCATACATCCCGACTGTACATGATCAATAGAATTTGACCAATATTCATATAAAAGTCAATGAGATTTTACTTTCCCCTCTCCTTTCACTAGACAGCAGTTTTTCATTCTGAGTTTAATGAGCGAGCAGAAGCCGAGACAGGAAGGACCTTCAGAACCGGTACTCGCTGTGAGCAGAAGCCGAGACAGGAGGACTTTCAGACGCGGGACTCACTGTGAGTCCTCAGAAGGGAAAATATCCCGGTCGGCCGCTGACCGTTTCCATACACCCAGATCATTCACAACCATTCGAATTCAACAAACATTCATATTAAAGTGGCTGAATTGTCATTTTCTCCTCTCCTTTCGCTGGAGACAGCATTTGTTAATTGTGAGCTTTATCAGCGACAGAAAGAAGTAAAACGCAGATGTTGACTCACTGGCCTCAGACTGCTGTCTATTTTGTTTATTCATGAAATGAAAGTTGATAAACATTAGATATTGAGCAGCGATACGTGGATTTTCGGGCTTTTTCACACACTGGTCTGAAATGCAGCCTCTAAAGAAGGTCTCTCCTTTCACATGAGACAGCAGTCGTTAATTGTGAGCTTAATGAGAGAGCAGAAGCGGATACACGAAGACTTTCAGATACCATACTCAGTGTGAGTCCACAGAAGGGAAAAAGATCTCCCTCGGCCACTTTCATACACCCAGATTGTTGATGAACATTAGAATTTGACAAACACTTTTATTAAATTGGCTGAGATTTTACTTTCTCCTCTCCATTCACTAGACAGCAGTTTTTCATTCTGAGCTTAGTGAGCGAGCAGAAGCCGAGACAGGAGGACTTTCAGACGCGGGAATCACCGTGAGCAGAATCCGAGACAGCAAGACTTTCAGACGCGGGACTCCACTGTGAGTTCACAGACGGGAAAATGTTTCCCCTCGGTCACGGACTGTTTCCATCCATCCCTACAGTTCATGAAAATTAGAATTGGACCAATATTCATAGTAAAGTGGCTGAAATCTCATCTTCTCTTCTCCGTTCACTGGAGACAGCATTTGATAATTCTGAGCTTAATGAGCGAGCAGAAGCCGAGACAGGAGGACTTTCAGACGCGGGACTCAATGTGAGTCGACAGACGGGAAAAAGATCCCCCTCGGCGGCTCACACTTTCCATACATCCCGACTGTACATGATCAATAGAATTTGACCAATATTCATATAAAAGTGAATGAGATTTTACTTTCCCCTCTCCTTTCACTAGACAGCAGTTTTTCATTCTGAGTTTAATGAGCGAGCAGAAGCCGAGACAGGAAGGACCTTCAGAACCGGTACTCGCTGTGAGCAAGAAGCCGTAAGACAGGAGGACTTTCAGACGCGGACTCACTGTGGAGTCCTCAGAAGGGAAAATATCCCGGTCGGCCGCTGACCGTTTCCATACACCCAGATCATTCACAACCATTCGAATTCAACAAACATTCATATTAAAGTGGCTGAATTGTCATTTTCTCCTCTCCTTTCGCTGGAGACAGCATTTGTTAATTGTGAGCTTTATCAGCGACAGAAAGAAGTAAAACGCAGATGTTGACTCACTGGCCTCAGACTGCTGTCTATTTTGTTTATTCATGAAATGAAAGTTGATAAACATTAGATATTGAGCAGCGATACGTGGATTTTCGGGCTTTTTCACACACTGGTCTGAAATGCAGCCTCTAAAGAAGGTCTCTCCTTTCACATGAGACAGCAGTCGTTAATTGTGAGCTTAATGAGAGAGCAGAAGCGGATACACGAAGACTTTCAGATACCATACTCAGTGTGAGTCCACAGAAGGGAAAAAGATCTCCCTCGGCCACTTTCATACACCCAGATTGTTGATGAACATTAGAATTTGACAAACACTTTTATTAAATTGGCTGAGATTTTACTTTCTCCTCTCCATTCACTAGACAGC
>NW_026116089.1:0-20936 GCF_001640805.2 Lates calcarifer
CGCTCATTAAATCAGAATGAAAAACTGCTGTCTAGTGAAAGGAGAGGGGAAAGTAAAATCTCATTCACTTTTATATGAATATTGGTCAAATTCTATTGATCATGTACAGTCGGGATGTATGGAAAGTGTGAGCCGCCGAGGGGGATCTTTTTCCCGTCTGTCGACTCACATTGAGTCCCGCGTCTGAAAGTCCTCCTGTCTCGGCTTCTGCTCGCTCATTAAGCTCAGAATTATCAAATGCTGTCTCCAGTGAACGGAGAAGAGAAGATGAGATTTCAGCCACTTTACTATGAATATTGGTCCAATTCTAATTTTCATGAACTGTAGGGATGGATGGAAACAGTCCGTGACCGAGGGGAAACATTTTCCCGTCTGTGAACTCACAGTGAGTCCCGCGTCTGAAAGTCTTGCTGTCTCGGATTCTGCTCACGGTGATTCCCGCGTCTGAAAGTCCTCCTGTCTCGGCTTCTGCTCGCTCACTAAGCTCAGAATGAAAAACTGCTGTCTAGTGAATGGAGAGGAGAAAGTAAAATCTCAGCCAATTTAATAAAAGTGTTTGTCAAATTCTAATGTTCATCAACAATCTGGGTGTATGAAAGTGGCCGAGGGAGATCTTTTTCCCTTCTGTGGACTCACACTGAGTATGGTATCTGAAAGTCTTCGTGTATCCGCTTCTGCTCTCTCATTAAGCTCACAATTAACGACTGCTGTCTCATGTGAAAGGAGAGACCTTCTTTAGAGGCTGCATTTCAGACCAGTGTGTGAAAAAGCCCGAAAATCCACGTATCGCTGCTCAATATCTAATGTTTATCAACTTTCATTTCATGAATAAACAAAATAGACAGCAGTCTGAGGCCAGTGAGTCAACATCTGCGTTTTACTTCTTTCTGTCGCTGATAAAGCTCACAATTAACAAATGCTGTCTCCAGCGAAAGGAGAGGAGAAAATGACAATTCAGCCACTTTAATATGAATGTTTGTTGAATTCGAATGGTTGTGAATGATCTGGGTGTATGGAAACGGTCAGCGGCCGACCGGGATATTTTCCCTTCTGAGGACTCACAGTGAGTCCCGCGTCTGAAAGTCCTCCTGTCTCGGCTTCTGCTCACAGCGAGTACCGGTTCTGAAGGTCCTTCCTGTCTCGGCTTCTGCTCGCTCATTAAACTCAGAATGAAAAACTGCTGTCTAGTGAAAGGAGAGGGGAAAGTAAAATCTCATTCACTTTTATATGAATATTGGTCAAATTCTATTGATCATGTACAGTCGGGATGTATGGAAAGTGTGAGCCGCCGAGGGGGATCTTTTTCCCGTCTGTCGACTCACATTGAGTCCCGCGTCTGAAAGTCCTCCTGTCTCGGCTTCTGCTCGCTCATTAAGCTCAGAATTATCAAATGCTGTCTCCAGTGAACGGAGAAGAGAAGATGAGATTTCAGCCACTTTACTATGAATATTGGTCCAATTCTAATTTTCATGAACTGTAGGGATGGATGGAAACAGTCCGTGACCGAGGGGAAACATTTTCCCGTCTGTGAACTCACAGTGAGTCCCGCGTCTGAAAGTCTTGCTGTCTCGGATTCTGCTCACGGTGATTCCCGCGTCTGAAAGTCCTCCTGTCTCGGCTTCTGCTCGCTCACTAAGCTCAGAATGAAAAACTGCTGTCTAGTGAATGGAGAGGAGAAAGTAAAATCTCAGCCAATTTAATAAAAGTGTTTGTCAAATTCTAATGTTCATCAACAATCTGGGTGTATGAAAGTGGCCGAGGGAGATCTTTTTCCCTTCTGTGGACTCACACTGAGTATGGTATCTGAAAGTCTTCGTGTATCCGCTTCTGCTCTCTCATTAAGCTCACAATTAACGACTGCTGTCTCATGTGAAAGGAGAGACCTTCTTTAGAGGCTGCATTTCAGACCAGTGTGTGAAAAAGCCCGAAAATCCACGTATCGCTGCTCAATATCTAATGTTTATCAACTTTCATTTCATGAATAAACAAATAGACAGCAGTCTGAGGCCAGTGAGTCAACATCTGCGTTTTACTTCTTTCTGTCGCTGATAAAGCTCACAATTAACAAATGCTGTCTCCAGCGAAAGGAGAGGAGAAAATGACATTCAGCCACTTTAATATGAATGTTTGTTGAATTCGAATGGTTGTGAATGATCTGGGTGTATGGAAACGGTCAGCGGCCGACCGGGATATTTTCCCTTCTGAGGACTCACAGTGAGTCCCGCGTCTGAAAGTCCTCCTGTCTCGGCTTCTGCTCACAGCGAGTACCGGTTCTGAAGGTCCTTCCTGTCTCGGCTTCTGCTCGCTCATTAAACTCAGAATGAAAAACTGCTGTCTAGTGAAAGGAGAGGGGAAAGTAAAATCTCATTGACTTTTATATGAATATTGGTCAAATTCTATTGATCATGTACAGTCGGGATGTATGGAAAGTGTGAGCCGCCGAGGGGGATCTTTTTCCCGTCTGTCGACTCACATTGAGTCCCGCGTCTGAAAGTCCTCCTGTCTCGGCTTCTGCTCGCTCATTAAGCTCAGAATTATCAAATGCTGTCTCCAGTGAACGGAGAAGAGAAGATGAGATTTCAGCCACTTTACTATGAATATTGGTCCAATTCTAATTTTCATGAACTGTAGGGATGGATGGAAAGTCCGTGACCGAGGGGAAACATTTTCCCGTCTGTGAACTCACAGTGAGTCCCGCGTCTGAAAGTCTTGCTGTCTCGGATTCTGCTCACGGTGATTCCCGCGTCTGAAAGTCCTCCTGTCTCGGCTTCTGCTCGCTCACTAAGCTCAGAATGAAAACTGCTGTCTAGTGAATGGAGAGGAGAAAGTAAAATCTCAGCCAATTTAATAAAAGTGTTTGTCAAATTCTAATGTTCATCAACAATCTGGGTGTATGAAAGTGGCCGAGGGAGATCTTTTTCCCTTCTGTGGACTCACACTGAGTATGGTATCTGAAAGTCTTCGTGTATCCGCTTCTGCTCTCTCATTAAGCTCACAATTAACGACTGCTGTCTCATGTGAAAGGAGAGACCTTCTTTAGAGGCTGCATTTCAGACCAGTGTGTGAAAAAGCCCGAAAATCCACGTATCGCTGCTCAATATCTAATGTTTATCAACTTTCATTTCATGAATAAACAAAATAGACAGCAGTCTGAGGCCAGTGAGTCAACATCTGCGTTTTACTTCTTTCTGTCGCTGATAAAGCTCACAATTAACAAATGCTGTCTCCAGCGAAAGGAGAGGAGAAAAATGACAATTCAGCCACTTTAATATGAATGTTTGTTGAATTCGAATGGTTGTGAATGATCTGGGTGTATGGAAACGGTCAGCGGCCGACCGGGATATTTTCCCTTCTGAGGACTCACAGTGAGTCCCGCGTCTGAAAGTCCTCCTGTCTCGGCTTCTGCTCACAGCGAGTACCGGTTCTGAAGGTCCTTCCTGTCTCGGCTTCTGCTCGCTCATTAAACTCAGAATGAAAAACTGCTGTCTAGTGAAAGGAGAGGGGAAAGTAAAATCTCATTGACTTTTATATGAATATTGGTCAAATTCTATTGATCATGTACAGTCGGGATGTATGGAAAGTGTGAGCCGCCGAGGGGGATCTTTTTCCCGTCTGTCGACTCACATTGAGTCCCGCGTCTGAAAGTCCTCCTGTCTCGGCTTCTGCTCGCTCATTAAGCTCAGAATTATCAAATGCTGTCTCCAGTGAACGGAGAAGAGAAGATGAGATTTCAGCCACTTTACTATGAATATTGGTCCAATTCTAATTTTCATGAACTGTAGGGATGGATGGAAACAGTCCGTGACCGAGGGGAAACATTTTCCCGTCTGTGAACTCACAGTGAGTCCCGCGTCTGAAAGTCTTGCTGTCTCGGATTCTGCTCACGGTGATTCCCGCGTCTGAAAGTCCTCCTGTCTCGGCTTCTGCTCGCTCACTAAGCTCAGAATGAAAAACTGCTGTCTAGTGAATGGAGAGGAGAAAGTAAAATCTCAGCCAATTTAATAAAAGTGTTTGTCAAATTCTAATGTTCATCAACAATCTGGGTGTATGAAAGTGGCCGAGGGAGATCTTTTTCCCTTCTGTGGACTCACACTGAGTATGGTATCTGAAAGTCTTCGTGTATCCGCTTCTGCTCTCTCATTAAGCTCACAATTAACGACTGCTGTCTCATGTGAAAGGAGAGACCTTCTTTAGAGGCTGCATTTCAGACCAGTGTGTGAAAAAGCCCGAAAATCCACGTATCGCTGCTCAATATCTAATGTTTATCAACTTTCATTTCATGAATAAACAAAATAGACAGCAGTCTGAGGCCAGTGAGTCAACATCTGCGTTTTACTTCTTTCTGTCGCTGATAAAGCTCACAATTAACAAATGCTGTCTCCAGCGAAAGGAGAGGAGAAAATGACAATTCAGCCACTTTAATATGAATGTTTGTTGAATTCGAATGGTTGTGAATGATCTGGGTGTATGGAAACGGTCAGCGGCCGACCGGGATATTTTCCCTTCTGAGGACTCACAGTGAGTCCCGCGTCTGAAAGTCCTCCTGTCTCGGCTTCTGCTCACAGCGAGTACCGGTTCTGAAGGTCCTTCCTGTCTCGGCTTCTGCTCGCTCATTAAACTCAGAATGAAAAACTGCTGTCTAGTGAAAGGAGAGGGGAAAGTAAAATCTCATTCACTTTTATATGAATATTGGTCAAATTCTATTGATCATGTACAGTCGGGATGTATGGAAAGTGTGAGCCGCCGAGGGGGATCTTTTCCCGTCTGTCGACTCACATTGAGTCCCGCGTCTGAAAGTCCTCCTGTCTCGGCTTCTGCTCGCTCATTAAGCTCAGAATTATCAAATGCTGTCTCCAGTGAACGGAGAAGAGAAGATGAGATTTCAGCCACTTTACTATGAATATTGGTCCAATTCTAATTTTCATGAACTGTAGGGATGGATGGAAACAGTCCGTGACCGAGGGGAAACATTTTCCAGTCTGTTCACAGTCGTCTGAAAGTCGAGTAAATTCTGCTCGCTCATTAAGCTCAGAATTATCAAATGCTGTCTCCAGTGAACGGAGAAGAGAAGATGAGATTTCAGCCACTTTACTATGAATATTGGTCCAATTCTAATTTTCATGAACTGTAGGGATGGATGGAAACAGTCCGTGACCGAGGGGAAACATTTTCCCGTCTGTGAACTCACAGTGAGTCCCGCGTCTGAAAGTCTTGCTGTCTCGGATTCTGCTCACGGTGATTCCCGCGTCTGAAAGTCCTCCTGTCTCGGCTTCTGCTCGCTCACTAAGCTCAGAATGAAAAACTGCTGTCTAGTGAATGGAGAGGAGAAAGTAAAATCTCAGCCAATTTAATAAAAGTGTTTGTCAAATTCTAATGTTCATCAACAATCTGGGTGTATGAAAGTGGCCGAGGGAGATCTTTTTCCCTTCTGTGGACTCACACTGAGTATGGTATCTGAAAGTCTTCGTGTATCCGCTTCTGCTCTCTCATTAAGCTCACAATTAACGACTGCTGTCTCATGTGAAAGGAGAGACCTTCTTTAGAGGCTGCATTTCAGACCAGTGTGTGAAAAAGCCCGAAAATCCACGTATCGCTGCTCAATATCTAATGTTTATCAACTTTCATTTCATGAATAAACAAAATAGACAGCAGTCTGAGGCCAGTGAGTCAACATCTGCGTTTTACTTCTTTCTGTCGCTGATAAAGCTCACAATTAACAAATGCTGTCTCCAGCGAAAGGAGAGGAGAAAATGACAATTCAGCCACTTTAATATGAATGTTTGTTGAATTCGAATGGTTGTGAATGATCTGGGTGTATGGAAACGGTCAGCGGCCGACCGGGATATTTTCCCTTCTGAGGACTCACAGTGAGTCCCGCGTCTGAAAGTCCTCCTGTCTCGGCTTCTGCTCACAGCGAGTACCGGTTCTGAAGGTCCTTCCTGTCTCGGCTTCTGCTCGCTCATTAAACTCAGAATGAAAAACTGCTGTCTAGTGAAAGGAGAGGGGAAAGTAAAATCTCATTGACTTTTATATGAATATTGGTCAAATTCTATTGATCATGTACAGTCGGGATGTATGGAAAGTGTGAGCCGCCGAGGGGATCTTTTTCCCGTCTGTCGACTCACATTGAGTCCCGCGTCTGAAAGTCCTCCTGTCTCGGCTTCTGCTCGCTCATTAAGCTCAGAATTATCAAATGCTGTCTCCAGTGAACGGAGAAGAGAAGATGAGATTTCAGCCACTTTACATGAATATTGGTCCAATTCTAATTTTCATGAACTGTAGGGATGGATGGAAACAGTCCGTGACCGAGGGGAAACATTTTCCAGTCTGTGACTCACAGTGAGTACCGCGTCTGAAAGTCCTCCTGTCTCGGCTTCTGCTCACAGCGAGTACCGGTTCTGAAGGTCCTTCCTGTCTCGGCTTCTGCTCGCTCATTAAACTCAGAATGAAAAACTGCTGTCTAGTGAAAGGAGAGGGAAAGTAAAATCTCATTCACTTTTATATGAATATTGGTCAAATTCTATTGATCATGTACAGTCGGGATGTATGGAAAGTGTGAGCCGCCGAGGGGGATCTTTTTCCGTCTGTCGACTCACATTGAGTCCCGCGTCTGAAAGTCCTCCTGTCTCGGCTTCTGCTCGCTCATTAAGCTCAGAATTATCAAATGCTGTCTCCAGTGAACGGAGAAGAGAAGATGAGATTTCAGCCACTTTACTATGAATATTGGTCCAATTCTAATTTTCATGAACTGTAGGGATGGATGGAAACAGTCCGTGACCGAGGGGAAACATTTTCCCGTCTGTGAACTCACAGTGAGTCCCGCGTCTGAAAGTCTTGCTGTCTCGGATTCTGCTCACGGTGATTCCCGCGTCTGAAAGTCCTCCTGTCTCGGCTTCTGCTCGCTCACTAAGCTCAGAATGAAAAACTGCTGTCTAGTGAATGGAGAGGAGAAAGTAAAATCTCAGCCAATTTAATAAAAGTGTTTGTCAAATTCTAATGTTCATCAACAATCTGGGTGTATGAAAGTGGCCGAGGGAGATCTTTTTCCCTTCTGTGGACTCACACTGAGTATGGTATCTGAAAGTCTTCGTGTATCCGCTTCTGCTCTCTCATTAAGCTCACAATTAACGACTGCTGTCTCATGTGAAAGGAGAGACCTTCTTTAGAGGCTGCATTTCAGACCAGTGTGTGAAAAAGCCCGAAAATCCACGTATCGCTGCTCAATATCTAATGTTTATCAACTTTCATTTCATGAATAAACAAAATAGACAGCAGTCTGAGGCCAGTGAGTCAACATCTGCGTTTTACTTCTTTCTGTCGCTGATAAAGCTCACAATTAACAAATGCTGTCTCCAGCGAAAGGAGAGGAGAAAATGACAATTCAGCCACTTTAATATGAATGTTTGTTGAATTCGAATGGTTGTGAATGATCTGGGTGTATGGAAACGGTCAGCGGCCCGACCGGGATATTTTCCCTTCTGAGGACTCACAGTGAGTCCCGCGTCTGAAAGTCCTCCTGTCTCGGCTTCTGCTCACAGCGAGTACCGGTTCTGAAGGTCCTTCCTGTCTCGGCTTCTGCTCGCTCATTAAACTCAGAATGAAAAACTGCTGTCTAGTGAAAGGAGAGGGGAAAGTAAAATCTCATTGACTTTTATATGAATATTGGTCAAATTCTATTGATCATGTACAGTCGGGATGTATGGAAAGTGTGAGCCGCCGAGGGGGATCTTTTTCCCGTCTGTCGACTCACATTGAGTCCCGCGTCTGAAAGTCCTCCTGTCTCGGCTTCTGCTCGCTCATTAAGCTCAGAATTATCAAATGCTGTCTCCAGTGAACGGAGAAGAGAAGATGAGATTTCAGCCACTTTACTATGAATATTGGTCCAATTCTAATTTTCATGAACTGTAGGGATGGATGGAAACAGTCCGTGACCGAGGGGAAACATTTTCCCGTCTGTGAACTCACAGTGAGTCCCGCGTCTGAAAGTCTTGCTGTCTCGGATTCTGCTCACGGTGATTCCCGCGTCTGAAAGTCCTCCTGTCTCGGCTTCTGCTCGCTCACTAAGCTCAGAATGAAAAACTGCTGTCTAGTGAATGGAGAGGAGAAAGTAAAATCTCAGCCAATTTAATAAAAGTGTTTGTCAAATTCTAATGTTCATCAACAATCTGGGTGTATGAAAGTGGCCGAGGGAGATCTTTTTCCCTTCTGTGGACTCACACTGAGTATGGTATCTGAAAGTCTTCGTGTATCCGCTTCTGCTCTCTCATTAAGCTCACAATTAACGACTGCTGTCTCATGTGAAAGGAGAGACCTTCTTTAGAGGCTGCATTTCAGACCAGTGTGTGAAAAAGCCCGAAAATCCACGTATCGCTGCTCAATATCTAATGTTTATCAACTTTCATTTCATGAATAAACAAAATAGACAGCAGTCTGAGGCCAGTGAGTCAACATCTGCGTTTTACTTCTTTCTGTCGCTGATAAAGCTCACAATTAACAAATGCTGTCTCCAGCGAAAGGAGAGGAGAAAATGACAATTCAGCCACTTTAATATGAATGTTTGTTGAATTCGAATGGTTGTGAATGATCTGGGTGTATGGAAACGGTCAGCGGCCGACCGGGATATTTTCCCTTCTGAGGACTCACAGTGAGTCCTCTGAAAGTCCTGTCTCGGCTTCTGCTCACAGCGAGTACCGGTTCTGAAGTCCTTCCTGTCTCGGCTTCTGCTCATTAAACTCAGAATGAAAAACTGCTGTCTAGTGAAAGGAGAGAAAGTAAAATCTCATTGACTTTCAAATTCTATTGATCATGTACAGTCGGATGTATGGAAAGTGTGAGGGATCTTTTTCCCGTCTGTGACTCACATGAGTCCCGCGTCTGAAAGTCCTCCTGTCTCGGCTTCGCTCGCTCATTAAGCTCAGAATTATCAAATGCTGTCTCCAGTGAACGGAGAAGAGAAGATGAGATTTCAGCCACTTTACATGAATATTGGTCCAATTCTAATTTTCATGAACTGTAGGGATGGATGGAAACAGTCCGTGACCGAGGGGAAACATTTTCCAGTCTGTGACTCACAGTGAGTACCGCGTCTGAAAGTCTCCTGTCTCGGCTTCTGCTCACAGCGAGTACCGGTTCTGAAGGTCCTTCCTGTCTCGGCTTCTGCTCGCTCATTAAACTCAGAATGAAAAACTGCTGTCTAGTGAAAGGAGAGGGGAAAGTAAAATCTCATTCACTTTTATATGAATATTGGTCAAATTCTATTGATCATGTACAGTCGGGATGTATGGAAAGTGTGAGCCGCCGAGGGGGATCTTTTTCCCGTCTGTCGACTCACATTGAGTCCCGCGTCTGAAAGTCCTCCTGTCTCGGCTTCTGCTCGCTCATTAAGCTCAGAATTATCAAATGCTGTCTCCAGTGAACGGAGAAGAGAAGATGAGATTTCAGCCACTTTACTATGAATATTGGTCCAATTCTAATTTTCATGAACTGTAGGGATGGATGGAAACAGTCCGTGACCGAGGGGAAACATTTTCCCGTCTGTGAACTCACAGTGAGTCCCGCGTCTGAAAGTCTTGCTGTCTCGGATTCTGCTCACGGTGATTCCCGCGTCTGAAAGTCCTCCTGTCTCGGCTTCTGCTCGCTCACTAAGCTCAGAATGAAAAACTGCTGTCTAGTGAATGGAGAGGAGAAAGTAAAATCTCAGCCAATTTAATAAAAGTGTTTGTCAAATTCTAATGTTCATCAACAATCTGGGTGTATGAAAGTGGCCGAGGGAGATCTTTTTCCCTTCTGTGGACTCACACTGAGTATGGTATCTGAAAGTCTTCGTGTATCCGCTTCTGCTCTCTCATTAAGCTCACAATTAACGACTGCTGTCTCATGTGAAAGGAGAGACCTTCTTTAGAGGCTGCATTTCAGACCAGTGTGTGAAAAAGCCCGAAAATCCACGTATCGCTGCTCAATATCTAATGTTTATCAACTTTCATTTCATGAATAAACAAAATAGACAGCAGTCTGAGGCCAGTGAGTCAACATCTGCGTTTTACTTCTTTCTGTCGCTGATAAAGCTCACAATTAACAAATGCTGTCTCCAGCGAAAGGAGAGGAGAAAATGACAATTCAGCCACTTTAATATGAATGTTTGTTGAATTCGAATGGTTGTGAATGATCTGGGTGTATGGAAACGGTCAGCGGCCGACCGGGATATTTTCCCTTCTGAGGACTCACAGTGAGTCCCGCGTCTGAAAGTCCTCCTGTCTCGGCTTCTGCTCACAGCGAGTACCGTTCTGAAGGTCCTTCCTGTCTCGGCTTCTGCTCGCTCATTAAACTCAGAATGAAAAACTGCTGTCTAGTGAAAGGAGAGGGGAAAGTAAAATCTCATTGACTTTTATATGAATATTGGTCAAATTCTATTGATCATGTACAGTCGGGATGTATGGAAAGTGTGAGCCGCCGAGGGGGATCTTTTTCCCGTCTGTCGACTCACATTGAGTCCCGCGTCTGAAAGTCCTCCTGTCTCGGCTTCTGCTCGCTCATTAAGCTCAGAATTATCAAATGCTGTCTCCAGTGAACGGAGAAGAGAAGATGAGATTTCAGCCACTTTACTATGAATATTGGTCCAATTCTAATTTTCATGAACTGTAGGGATGGATGGAAACAGTCCGTGACCGAGGGGAAACATTTTCCAGTCTGTGACTCACAGTGATTCCCGCGTCTGAAAGTCCTCCTGTCTCGGCTTCTGCTCGCTCACTAAGCTCAGAATGAAAAACTGCTGTCTAGTGAATGGAGAGGAGAAAGTAAAATCTCAGCCAATTTAATAAAAGTGTTTGTCAAATTCTAATGTTCATCAACAATCTGGGTGTATGAAAGTGGCCGAGGGAGATCTTTTTCCCTTCTGTGGACTCACACTGAGTATGGTATCTGAAAGTCTTCGTGTATCCGCTTCTGCTCTCTCATTAAGCTCACAATTAACGACTGCTGTCTCATGTGAAAGGAGAGACCTTCTTTAGAGGCTGCATTTCAGACCAGTGTGTGAAAAAGCCCGAAAATCCACGTATCGCTGCTCAATATCTAATGTTTATCAACTTTCATTTCATGAATAAACAAATAGACAGCAGTCTGAGGCCAGTGAGTCAACATCTGCGTTTTACTTCTTTCTGTCGCTGATAAAGCTCACAATTAACAAATGCTGTCTCCAGCGAAAGGAGAGGAGAAAATGACAATTCAGCCACTTTAATATGAATGTTTGTTGAATTCGAATGGTTGTGAATGATCTGGGTGTATGGAAACGGTCAGCGGCCGACCGGGATATTTTCCCTTCTGAGGACTCACAGTGAGTCCCGCGTCTGAAAGTCCTCCTGTCTCGGCTTCTGCTCACAGCGAGTACCGGTTCTGAAGGTCCTTCCTGTCTCGGCTTCTGCTCGCTCATTAAACTCAGAATGAAAAACTGCTGTCTAGTGAAAGGAGAGGGGAAAGTAAAATCTCATTGACTTTTATATGAATATTGGTCAAATTCTATTGATCATGTACAGTCGGGATGTATGGAAAGTGTGAGCCGCCGAGGGGGATCTTTTTCCCGTCTGTCGACTCACATTGAGTCCCGCGTCTGAAAGTCCTCCTGTCTCGGCTTCTGCTCGCTCATTAAGCTCAGAATTATCAAATGCTGTCTCCAGTGAACGGAGAAGAGAAGATGAGATTTCAGCCACTTTACTATGAATATTGGTCCAATTCTAATTTTCATGAACTGTAGGGATGGATGGAAACAGTCCGTGACCGAGGGGAAACATTTTCCCGTCTGTGAACTCACAGTGAGTCCGCGTCTGAAAGTCCTCCTGTCTCGGCTTCTGCTCTTAAATTCTTTACCTGAACTCACGGTGAGTTCCCACCCCGCGTCTGAAAGTCCTCCTGTCTCGGCTTCTGCTCGCTCACTAAGCTCAGAATGAAAAACTGCTGTCTAGTGAATGGAGAGGAGAAAGTAAAATCTCAGCCAATTTAATAAAAGTGTTTGTCAAATTCTAATGTTCATCAACAATCTGGGTGTATGAAAGTGGCCGAGGGAGATCTTTTTCCCTTCTGTGGACTCACACTGAGTATGGTATCTGAAAGTCTTCGTGTATCCGCTTCTGCTCTCTCATTAAGCTCACAATTAACGACTGCTGTCTCATGTGAAAGGAGAGACCTTCTTTAGAGGCTGCATTTCAGACCAGTGTGTGAAAAAGCCCGAAAATCCACGTATCGCTGCTCAATATCTAATGTTTATCAACTTTCATTTCATGAATAAACAAAATAGACAGCAGTCTGAGGCCAGTGAGTCAACATCTGCGTTTTACTTCTTTCTGTCGCTGATAAAGCTCACAATTAACAAATGCTGTCTCCAGCGAAAGGAGAGGAGAAAATGACAATTCAGCCACTTTAATATGAATGTTTGTTGAATTCGAATGGTTGTGAATGATCTGGGTGTATGGAAACGGTCAGCGGCCGACGGGATATTTTCCCTTCTGAGGACTCACAGTGAGTCCCGCGTCTGAAAGTCCTCCTGTCTCGGCTTCTGCTCACAGCGAGTACCGGTTCTGAAGGTCCTTCCTGTCTCGGCTTCTGCTCGCTCATTAAACTCAGAATGAAAAACTGCTGTCTAGTGAAAGGAGAGGGGAAAGTAAAATCTCATTGACTTTTATATGAATATTGGTCAAATTCTATTGATCATGTACAGTCGGGATGTATGGAAAGTGTGAGCCGCCGAGGGGATCTTTTTCCCGTCTGTCTCACATTGAGTCCCGCGTCTGAAAGTCCTCCTGTTTCGCTTCGGCTCGCTCATTAAGCTCAGAATTATCAAATGCTGTCTCCAGTGAACGGAGAAGAGAAGATGAGATTTCAGCCACTTTACATGAATATTGGTCCAATTCTAATTTTCATGAACTGTAGGGATGGATGGAAACAGTCCGTGACCGAGGGGAAACATTTTCCAGTCTGTGAGCTCACAGTGAGTACCGCGTCTGAAAGTCCTCCTGTCTCGGCTTCTGCTCACAGCGAGTACCGGTTCTGAAGGTCCTTCCTGTCTCGGCTTCTGCTCGCTCATTAAACTCAGAATGAAAAACTGCTGTCTAGTGAAAGGAGAGGGAAAAGTAAAATCTCATTCACTTTTATATGAATATTGGTCAAATTCTATTGATCATGTACAGTCGGGATGTATGGAAAGTGTGAGCCGCCGAGGGGGATCTTTTTCCCGTCTGTCGACTCACATTGAGTCCCGCGTCTGAAAGTCCTCCTGTCTCGGCTTCTGCTCGCTCATTAAGCTCAGAATTATCAAATGCTGTCTCCAGTGAACGGAGAAGAGAAGATGAGATTTCAGCCACTTTACTATGAATATTGGTCCAATTCTAATTTTCATGAACTGTAGGGATGGATGGAAACAGTCCGTGACCGAGGGGAAACATTTTCCCGTCTGTGAACTCACAGTGAGTCCCGCGTCTGAAAGTCTTGCTGTCTCGGATTCTGCTCACGGTGATTCCCGCGTCTGAAAGTCCTCCTGTCTCGGCTTCTGCTCGCTCACTAAGCTCAGAATGAAAAACTGCTGTCTAGTGAATGGAGAGGAGAAAGTAAAATCTCAGCCAATTTAATAAAAGTGTTTGTCAAATTCTAATGTTCATCAACAATCTGGGTGTATGAAAGTGGCCGAGGGAGATCTTTTTCCCTTCTGTGGACTCACACTGAGTATGGTATCTGAAAGTCTTCGTGTATCCGCTTCTGCTCTCTCATTAAGCTCACAATTAACGACTGCTGTCTCATGTGAAAGGAGAGACCTTCTTTAGAGGCTGCATTTCAGACCAGTGTGTGAAAAAGCCCGAAAATCCACGTATCGCTGCTCAATATCTAATGTTTATCAACTTTCATTTCATGAATAAACAAAATAGACAGCAGTCTGAGGCCAGTGAGTCAACATCTGCGTTTTACTTCTTTCTGTCGCTGATAAAGCTCACAATTAACAAATGCTGTCTCCAGCGAAAGGAGAGGAGAAAATGACAATTCAGCCACTTTAATATGAATGTTTGTTGAATTCGAATGGTTGTGAATGATCTGGGTGTATGGAAACGGTCAGCGGCCGACCGGGATATTTTCCCTTCTGAGGACTCACAGTGAGTCCCGCGTCTGAAAGTCCTCCTGTCTCGGCTTCTGCTCACAGCGAGTACCGGTTCTGAAGGTCCTTCCTGTCTCGGCTTCTGCTCGCTCATTAAACTCAGAATGAAAAACTGCTGTCTAGTGAAAGGAGAGGGGAAAGTAAAATCTCATTGACTTTTATATGAATATTGGTCAAATTCTATTGATCATGTACAGTCGGGATGTATGGAAAGTGTGAGCCGCCGAGGGGGATCTTTTTCCCGTCTGTCGACTCACATTGAGTCCCGCGTCTGAAAGTCCTCCTGTCTCGGCTTCTGCTCGCTCATTAAGCTCAGAATTATCAAATGCTGTCTCCAGTGAACGGAGAAGAGAAGATGAGATTTCAGCCACTTTACTATGAATATTGGTCCAATTCTAATTTTCATGAACTGTAGGGATGGATGGAAACAGTCCGTGACCGAGGGGAAACATTTTCCCGTCTGTGAACTCACAGTGAGTCCCGCGTCTGAAAGTCTTGCTGTCTCGGATTCTGCTCACGGTGATTCCCGCGTCTGAAAGTCCTCCTGTCTCGGCTTCTGCTCGCTCACTAAGCTCAGAATGAAAAACTGCTGTCTAGTGAATGGAGAGGAGAAAGTAAAATCTCAGCCAATTTAATAAAAGTGTTTGTCAAATTCTAATGTTCATCAACAATCTGGGTGTATGAAAGTGGCCGAGGGAGATCTTTTTCCCTTCTGTGGACTCACACTGAGTATGGTATCTGAAAGTCTTCGTGTATCCGCTTCTGCTCTCTCATTAAGCTCACAATTAACGACTGCTGTCTCATGTGAAAGGAGAGACCTTCTTTAGAGGCTGCATTTCAGACCAGTGTGTGAAAAAGCCCGAAAATCCACGTATCGCTGCTCAATATCTAATGTTTATCAACTTTCATTTCATGAATAAACAAAATAGACAGCAGTCTGAGGCCAGTGAGTCAACATCTGCGTTTTACTTCTTTCTGTCGCTGATAAAGCTCACAATTAACAAATGCTGTCTCCAGCGAAAGGAGAGGAGAAAATGACAATTCAGCCACTTTAATATGAATGTTTGTTGAATTCGAATGGTTGTGAATGATCTGGGTGTATGGAAACGGTCAGCGGCCGACCGGGATATTTTCCCTTCTGAGGACTCACAGTGAGTCCCGCGTCTGAAAGTCCTCCTGTCTCGGCTTCTGCTCACAGCGAGTACCGGTTCTGAAGGTCCTTCCTGTCTCGGCTTCTGCTCGCTCATTAAACTCAGAATGAAAAACTGCTGTCTAGTGAAAGGAGAGGGGAAAGTAAAATCTCATTGACTTTTATATGAATATTGGTCAAATTCTATTGATCATGTACAGTCGGGATGTATGGAAAGTGTGAGCCGCCGAGGGGGATCTTTTTCCCGTCTGTCGACTCACATTGAGTCCCGCGTCTGAAAGTCCTCCTGTCTCGGCTTCTGCTCGCTCATTAAGCTCAGAATTATCAAATGCTGTCTCCAGTGAACGGAGAAGAGAAGATGAGATTTCAGCCACTTTACTATGAATATTGGTCCAATTCTAATTTTCATGAACTGTAGGGATGGATGGAAACAGTCCGTGACCGAGGGGAAACATTTTCCAGTCTGTGAACTCACAGTGATTCCCGCGTCTGAAAGTCCTCCTGTCTCGGCTTCTGCTCGCTCACTAAGCTCAGAATGAAAAACTGCTGTCTAGTGAATGGAGAGGAGAAAGTAAAATCTCAGCCAATTTAATAAAAGTGTTTGTCAAATTCTAATGTTCATCAACAATCTGGGTGTATGAAAGTGGCCGAGGGAGATCTTTTTCCCTTCTGTGGACTCACACTGAGTATGGTATCTGAAAGTCTTCGTGTATCCGCTTCTGCTCTCTCATTAAGCTCACAATTAACGACTGCTGTCTCATGTGAAAGGAGAGACCTTCTTTAGAGGCTGCATTTCAGACCAGTGTGTGAAAAAGCCCGAAAATCCACGTATCGCTGCTCAATATCTAATGTTTATCAACTTTCATTTCATGAATAAACAAAATAGACAGCAGTCTGAGGCCAGTGAGTCAACATCTGCGTTTTACTTCTTTCTGTCGCTGATAAAGCTCACAATTAACAAATGCTGTCTCCAGCGAAAGGAGAGGAGAAAATGACAATTCAGCCACTTTAATATGAATGTTTGTTGAATTCGAATGGTTGTGAATGATCTGGGTGTATGGAAACGGTCAGCGGCCGACGGATATTTCCTTCTGAGGACTCACAGTGAGTCCCGCGTCTGAAAGTCCTGTCTCGGCTTCTGCTCACAGCGAGTACCGGTTCTGAAGGTCCTTCCTGTCTCGGCTTCTGCTCGCTCATTAAACTCAGAATGAAAAACTGCTGTCTAGTGAAAGGAGAGGGGAAAGTAAAATCTCATTCACTTTTATATGAATATTGGTCAAATTCTATTGATCATGTACAGTCGGGATGTATGGAAAGTGTGAGCCGCCGAGGGGATCTTTTTCCCGTCTGTCGACTCACATTGAGTCCCGCGTCTGAAAGTCCTCCTGTCTCGGCTTCTGCTCGCTCATTAAGCTCAGAATTATCAAATGCTGTCTCCAGTGAACGGAGAAGAGAAGATGAGATTTCAGCCACTTTACTATGAATATTGGTCCAATTCTAATTTTCATGAACTGTAGGGATGGATGGAAACAGTCCGTGACCGAGGGGAAACATTTTCCATCTGTGAGCTCACAGTGAGTACCGCGTCTGAAAGTCCTCTGTCTCGGCTTCTGCTCACAGCGAGTACCGGTCTGAAGGTCCTTCCTGTCTCGGCTTCTGCTCGCTCATTAAACTCAGAATGAAAAACTGCTGTCTAGTGAAAGGAGAGGGAAAGTAAAATCTCATTCACTTTTATATGAATATTGGTCAAATTCTATTGATCATGTACAGTCGGGATGTATGGAAAGTGTGAGCCGCCGAGGGGGATCTTTTTCCCGTCTGTCGACTCACATTGAGTCCCGCGTCTGAAAGTCCTCCTGTCTCGGCTTCTGCTCGCTCATTAAGCTCAGAATGAGTGAATGAGATTTCAGTTTACTATGAATATTGGTCCAGCTGCAATGAACAGTGATCTGAAAGAATCAAAACTTGATGAACCAGGCAATTCTAATTTTCATGAACTGTAGGGATGGATGGAAACAGTCCGTGACCGAGGGAAACATTTCCCGTCTGTGAACTCACAGTGAGTCCGCGTCTGAAAGTCTCTGTCTCGGCTGCTCACCTGAAAGTCTCCTGTCTCGGCTTCTGCTCGCTCACTAAGCTCAGAATGAAAAACTGCTGTCTAGTGAATGGAGAGGAGAAAGTAAAATCTCAGCCAATTTAATAAAAGTGTTTGTCAAATTCTAATGTTCATCAACAATCTGGGTGTATGAAAGTGGCCGAGGGAGATCTTTTTCCCTTCTGTGGACTCACACTGAGTATGGTATCTGAAAGTCTTCGTGTATCCGCTTCTGCTCTCTCATTAAGCTCACAATTAACGACTGCTGTCTCATGTGAAAGGAGAGACCTTCTTTAGAGGCTGCATTTCAGACCAGTGTGTGAAAAAGCCCGAAAATCCACGTATCGCTGCTCAATATCTAATGTTTATCAACTTTCATTTCATGAATAAACAAAATAGACAGCAGTCTGAGGCCAGTGAGTCAACATCTGCGTTTTACTTCTTTCTGTCGCTGATAAAGCTCACAATTAACAAATGCTGTCTCCAGCGAAAGGAGAGGAGAAAATGACAATTCAGCCACTTTAATATGAATGTTTGTTGAATTCGAATGGTTGTGAATGATCTGGGTGTATGGAAACGGTCAGCGGCCGACGGGGATATTTTCCCTTCTGAGGACTCACAGTGAGTCCCGCGTCTGAAAGTCCTCTGTCTCGGCTTCTGCTCACAGCGAGTACCGGTTCTGAAGGTCCTTCCTCGGCTTCTGCTCGCTCATTAAACTCAGAATGAAAAACTGCTGTCTAGTGAAAGGAGAGGGGAAAGTAAAATCTCATTGACTTTTATATGAATATTGGTCAAATTCTATTGATCATGTACAGTCGGGATGTATGGAAAGTGTGAGCCGCCGAGGGGGATCTTTTTCCCGTCTGTGACTCACATTGAGTCCCGCGTCTGAAAGTCCTCCTGTCTCGGCTTCTGCTCGCTCATTAAGCTCAGAATTATCAAATGCTGTCTCCAGTGAACGGAGAAGAGAAGATGAGATTTCAGCCACTTTACTATGAATATTGTCCAATTCTAATTTTCATGAACTGTAGGGATGGATGGAAACAGTCCGTGACCGAGGGGAAACATTTTCCAGTCTGTGAGCTCACAGTGAGTACCGTCTGAAAGTCCTCCTGTCTCGGCTTCTGCTCACAGCGAGTACTTCTGAAGGTCCTTCCTGTCTCGGCTTCTGCTCGCTTTAAACTCAGAATGAAAAACTGCTGTCTAGTGAAAGGAGAGGGGAAAGTAAAATCTCATTCACTTTTATATGAATATTGGTCAAATTCTATTGATCATGTAGTCGGGATGTATGGAAAGTGTGAGCCGCCGAGGGGGATCTTTTTCCCGTCTGTCGACTCACATTGAGTCCCGCGTCTGAAAGTCCTCCTGTCTCGGCTTCTGCTCGCTCATTAAGCTCAGAATTATCAAATGCTGTCTCCAGTGAACGGGAAGAGAAGATGAGATTTCAGCCACTTTACTATGAATATTGGTCCAATTCTAATTTTCATGAACTGTAGGGATGGATGGAAACAGTCCGTGACCGAGGGGAACATTTTCCCGTCTGTGAACTCACAGTGAGTCCCGCGTCTGAAAGTCTTGCTGTCTCGGATTCTGCTCACGGTGATTCCCGCGTCTGAAAGTCCTCCTGTCTCGGCTTCTGCTCGCTCACTAAGCTCAGAATGAAAAACTGCTGTCTAGTGAATGGAGAGGAGAAAGTAAAATCTCAGCCAATTTAATAAAAGTGTTTGTCAAATTCTAATGTTCATCAACAATCTGGGTGTATGAAAGTGGCCGAGGGAGATCTTTTTCCCTTCTGTGGACTCACACTGAGTATGGTATCTGAAAGTCTTCGTGTATCCGCTTCTGCTCTCTCATTAAGCTCACAATTAACGACTGCTGTCTCATGTGAAAGGAGAGACCTTCTTTAGAGGCTGCATTCAGACCAGTGTGTGAAAAAGCCCGAAAATCACGTATCGCTGCTCAATATCTAATGTTTATCAACTTTCATTTCATGAATAAACAAATAGACAGCAGTCTGAGGCCAGTGAGTCAACATCTGCGTTTTACTTCTTTCTGTCGCTGATAAAGCTCACAATTAACAAATGCTGTCTCCAGCGAAAGGAGAGGAGAAAATGACAATTCAGCACACTTAATATGAATGTTTGTTGAATTCGAATGGTTGTGAATGATCTGGGTGTATGGAAACGGTCAGCGGCCGACCGGGATATTTTCCCTTCTGAGGACTCACAGTGAGTCCCGCGTCTGAAAGTCCTCTGTCTCGGCTTCTGCTCACAGCGAGTACCGGTTCTGAAGGTCCTTCCTGTCTCGGCTTCTGCTCGCTCATTAAACTCAGAATGAAAAAACTGCTGTCTAGTGAAAGGAGAGGGGAAAGTAAAATCTCATTGACTTTTATATGAATATTGGTCAAATTCTATTGATCATGTACAGTCGGGATGTATGGAAAGTGTGAGCCGCCGAGGGGGATCTTTTTCCCGTCTGTCGACTCACATTGAGTCCCGCGTCTGAAAGTCTCCTGTCTCGGCTTCTGCTCGCTCATTAAGCTCAGAATTATCAAATGCTGTCTCCAGTGAACGGAGAAGAGAAGATGAGATTTCAGCCACTTTACTATGAATATTGGTCCAATTCTAATTTTCATGAACTGTAGGGATGGATGGAAACAGTCCGTGACCGAGGGGAACATTTTCCCGTCTGTGAACTCACAGTGGTCTGAAAGTCTTGCTGTCTCGGATTTGCTCACGGTGATTCCCGCGTCTGAAAGTCCTCCTGTCTCGGCTTCTGCTCGCTCACTAAGCTCAGAATGAAAAACTGCTGTCTAGTGAATGGAGAGGAGAAGTAAAATCTCAGCCAATTTAATAAAAGTGTTTGTCAAATTCTAATGTTCATCAACAATCTGGTGTATGAAAGTGGCCGAGGGAGATCTTTTTCCTTCTGTGGACTCACACTGAGTATGGTATCTGAAAGTCTTCGTGTATCCGCTTCTGCTCTCTCATTAAGCTCACAATTAACGACTGCTGTCTCATGTGAAAGGAGAGACCTTCTTTAGAGGCTGCATTTCAGACCAGTGTGTGAAAAGCCCGAAAATCCACGTATCGCTGCTCAATATCTAATGTTTATCAACTTTCATTTCATGAATAAACAAAATAGACAGCAGTCTGAGGCCAGTGAGTCAACATCTGCGTTTTACTTCTTTCTGTCGCTGATAAAGCTCACAATTAACAAATGCTGTCTCCAGCGAAAGGAGAGGAGAAAATGACAATTCAGCCACTTTAATATGAATGTTTGTTGAATTCGAATGGTTGTGAATGATCTGGGTGTATGGAAACGGTCAGCGGCCCGACCGGGATATTTTCCCTTCTGAGGACTCACAGTGAGTCCCGCGTCTGAAAGTCCTCCTGTCTCGGCTTCTGCTCACAGCGAGTACCGGTTCTGAAGGTCCTTCCTGTCTCGGCTTCTGCTCGCTCATTAAACTCAGAATGAAAAACTGCTGTCTAGTGAAAGGAGAGGGGAAAGTAAAATCTCATTGACTTTTATATGAATATTGGTCAAATTCTATTGATCAT
>NW_026116090.1:0-31657 GCF_001640805.2 Lates calcarifer
GATAAACATTAGATATTGAGCAGCGATACGTGGATTTTCGGGCTTTTTCACACACTGGTCTGAAATGCAGCAAAGAAGGTCTCTCCTTCACATGAGACAGCAGTCGTTAATTGTGAGCTTAATGAGAGAGCAGAAGCGGATACACGAAGACTTTCAGATACCATACTCACTGTGAGTCTACAGAAGGGAAAAAAATCTCCCTCGGCCACTTTCATACACCCAGATTGTTGATGAACATTAGAATTTGACAAACACTTTTATTAAATTGGCTGAGATTTTACTTTCTCCTCTCCTTTCACTAGACAGCAGTTTTTCATTCTGAGCTTAATGAGCGAGCAGAAGCCGAGACAGGAAGGACCTTCAGAACCGGGACTCGCTGTGAGCAGAAGCCGAGACAGGCGGACTGTCAGACGCGGGAATCACTGTGAGCAGAATCCGAGACAGGAGGACCTTCAGACGCGGGACTCACTGTGAGTCGACAGAAGGGAAAAGATCCCCCTCGGCGGCTCACAGTTTCCATACATCCCGACTGTACATGATAAATAGAATTGGACCAATATTCATATAAAAGTGAATGAGATTTTACTTTCTCCTCTCCTTTCACTAGACAGCAGTTTTTCATTCTGAGCTTAATGAGCGAGCAGAAGCCGAGACAGGAAGGACCTTCAGAACCGGGACTCGCTGTGAGCAGAAGCCGAGACAGGCGGACTGTCAGACGCGGGAATCACTGTGAGCAGAATCCGAGACAGGAGGACCTTCAGACGCGGGACTCACTGTGAGTCCACAGACGGGAAAATGTTTCCCCTCGGTCACAGACTGTTTCCATACATCCCGACTGTACATGATAATAGAATTGGACCAATTCATATAAAAGTGAATGAGATTTTACTTTCTCCTCTCCTTTCACTAGACAGCAGTTTTTCATTCTGAGCTTAATGAGCGAGCAGAAGCCGAGACAGGAAGGACCTTCAGACGCGGGAATCACTGTGAGCAGAATCCGAGACAGGAGGACCTTCAGAAGCGGGACTCGCTGTGAGTCGACAGAAGGGAAAAAGATCCCCCTCGGGCTCACAGTTTCCATACATCCCGACTGTACATGAACAATAGAATTGGACCAATATTCATATAAAACGTGAATGAGATTTTACTTTCTCCTCTCCTTTCACTAGACAGCATTTTTCAATTCTGAGCTTAATGAGCGAGCAGAAGCCGAGACAGGCAGGACCTTCAGACGCGGGACTCGCTGTGAGCAGAAGCCAAGACAGGCGCACTGTCAGACGCGGGACTCGCTGTGAGCAGAATCCGAGACAGGAGGACCTTCAGACGCGGGACTCACTGTGAGTCCACAGAACGGGAAAATGTTTCCCCCTCGGTCACAGACTGTTTCCATACATCCCGACTGTACATGATTAATAGAATTGGACCAATATTCATATAAAAGTGAATGAGATTTTACTTTCTCCTCTCCTTTCACTAGACAGCAGTTTTTCATTCTGAGCTTAATGAGCGAGCAGAAGCCGAGACAGGAAGGACCTTCAGAACCGGGACTCGCTGTGAGCAGAAGCCGAGACAGGAGGACTTTCAGACGCCCGTATCCCGGTCGGCCTCTGACCGTTTCCATACACCCAGATTATTCACAACCATTCGAATTTCACAAACATTCATATTAAAGTGGCTGATTTGTCATTTTCTCCTCTCCTTTCGCTTGAGACAGCATTTGTTAATTGTGAGCTTTATCAGCGACACAAAGAAGTAAAACGCAGATGTTGACTCACTGGCCTCAGACTGGTGTCTATTTTGTTTATTCATGAAATGAAAGTTGATAAACATTAGATATTGAGCAGCGATACGTGGATTTTCGGGCTTTTTCACACACTGGTCTGAAATGCAGCCTCTAAAGAAGGTCTCTCCTTTCACATGAGACAGCAGTCGTTAATTGTGAGCTTAATGAGAGAGCAGAAGCGGATACACGAAGACTTTCAGATACCATACTAACTGTGAGTCTACAGAAGGGAAAAAAATCTCCCTCGGCCACTTTCATACACCCAGATTGTTGATGAACATTAGAATTTGACAAACACTTTTATTAAATTGGCTGAGATTTTACTTTCTCCTCTCCTTTCACTAGACAGCAGTTTTTCATTCTGAGCTTAATGAGCGAGCAGAAGCCGAGACAGGAAGGACCTTCAGAACCGGGACTCGCTGTGAGCAGAAACCGAGACAGGAGGACCTTCAGACGCGGGACTCACTGTGAGCAGAATCCGAGACAGGAGGACCTTCAGACGCGGGACTCACTGTGAGTCCACAGACGGAAAATGTTTCCCTCGGTCACAGACTGTTTCCATACATCCCGACTGTACATGAACAATAGAATTGGACCAATATTCATATAAACGTGAATGAGATTTTACTTTCTCCTCTCCTTTCACTAGACAGCATTTTTCATTCTGAGCTTAGTGAGCGAGCAGAAGCCGAGACAGCAGGACCTTCAGACGCGGGAATCACTGTGAGCAGAATCCGAGACAGGAGACCTTCAGACGCGGGACTCACTGTGAGTCGACAGAAGGGAAAAGATCCCCTCGGCGGCTCACAGTTTCCATACATCCCGACTGTACATGATAAATAGAATTGGACCAATATTCATATAAAAGTGAATGAGATTTTACTTTCTCCTCTCCTTTCACTAGACAGCAGTTTTTCATTCTGAGCTTAATGAGCGAGCAGAAGCCGAGACAGGAAGGACCTTCAGAACCGGGACTCGCTGTGAGCAGAAGCCAAGACAGGCGGACTGTCAGACGCCCGTATCCCGGTCGGCCTCTGACCGTTTCCATACACCCAGATTATTCACAACCATTCGAATTTCACAAACATTCATATTAAAGTGGCTGATTTGTCATTTTCTCCTCTCCTTTCGCTTGAGACAGCATTTGTTAATTGTGAGCTTTATCAGCGACACAAAGAAGTAAAACGCAGATGTTGACTCACTGGCCTCAGACTGGTGTCTATTTTGTTTATTCATGAAATGAAAGTTGATAAACATTAGATATTGAGCAGCGATACGTGGATTTTCGGGCTTTTTCACACACTGGTCTGAAATGCAGCCTCTAAAGAAGGTCTCTCCTTTCACATGAGACAGCAGTCGTTAATTGTGAGCTTAATGAGAGAGCAGAAGCGGATACACGAAGACTTTCAGATACCATACTAACTGTGAGTCTACAGAAGGGAAAAAAATCTCCCTCGGCCACTTTCATACACCCAGATTGTTGATGAACATTAGAATTTGACAAACACTTTTATTAAATTGGCTGAGATTTTACTTTCTCCTCTCCTTTCACTAGACAGCAGTTTTTCATTCTGAGCTTAATGAGCGAGCAGAAGCCGAGACAGGAAGGACCTTCAGAACCGGGACTCGCTGTGAGCAGAAGCCGAGACAGGCGGACTGTCAGACGCGGGAATCACTGTGAGCAGAATCCGAGACAGGAGGACCTTCAGAAGCGGGACTCGCTGTGAGTCGACAGAAGGGAAAAAGATCCCCCTCGGCGGCTCACAGTGTCCATACATCCCGACTGTACACGAACAATAGAATTGGATCAATATTCATATAAAAGTGAATGAGATTTTACTTTCTCCTCTCCTTTCACTAGACAGCAATTTTTCATTCTGAGCTTAGTGAGCGAGCAGAAGCCGAGACAGCAGGACCTTCAGACGCGGGAATCACTGTGAGCAGAATCCGAGACAGGAGGACCTTCAGACGCGGGACTCACTGTGAGTCGACAGAAGGGAAAAAGATCCCCCTCGGCGGCTCACAGTTTCCATACATCCCGACTGTACATGATAAATAGAATTGGACCAATATTCATATAAAAGTGAATGAGATTTTACTTTCTCCTCTCCTTTCACTAGACAGCAGTTTTTCATTCTGAGCTTAATGAGCGAGCAGAAGCCGAGACAGGAAGGACCTTCAGAACCGGGACTCGCTGTGAGCAGAAGCCGAGACAGGCGGACTGTCAGACGCGGGAATCACTGTGAGCAGAAGCCGAGACAGGAGGACCTTCAGACGCGGGACTCACTGTGAGTCCACAGACGGGAAAATGTTTCCCCTCGGTCACAGACTGTTTCCATACATCCCGACTGTACATGATTAATAGAATTGGACCAATATTCATATAAAAGTGAATGAGATTTTACTTTCTCCTCTCCTTTCACTAGACAGCAGTTTTTCATTCTGAGCTTAATGAGCGAGCAGAAGCCGAGACAGGAAGGACCTTCAGACGCGGGAATCACTGTGAGCAGAATCCGAGACAGGAGGACCTTCAGAAGCGGGACTCGCTGTGAGTCGACAGAAGGGAAAAAGATCCCCCTCGGTGGCTCACAGTTTCCATACATCCCGACTGTACATGAACAATAGAATTGGACCAATATTCATATAAACGTGAATGAGATTTTACTTTCTCCTCTCCTTTCACTAGACAGCAGTTTTTCATTCTGAGCTTAATGAGCGAGCAGAAGCCGAGACAGCAGGACCTTCAGACGCGGGACTCGCTGTGAGCAGAAGCCGAGACAGGCGCACTGTCAGACGCGGGACTCGCTGTGAGCAGAATCCGAGACAGGAGGACCTTCAGACGCGGGACTCACTGTGAGTCCACAGACGGGAAAATGTTTCCCCTCGGTCACAGACTGTTTCCATACATCCCGACTGTACATGATTAATAGAATTGGACCAATATTCATATAAAAGTGAATGAGATTTTACTTTCTCCTCTCCTTTCACTAGACAGCAGTTTTTCATTCTGAGCTTAATGAGCGAGCAGAAGCCGAGACAGGAAGGACCTTCAGAACCGGGACTCGCTGTGAGCAGAAGCCGAGACAGGAGGACTTTCAGACGCCCGTATCCCGGTCGGCCTCTGACCGTTTCCATACACCCAGATTATTCACAACCATTCGAATTTCACAAACATTCATATTAAAGTGGCTGATTTGTCATTTTCTCCTCTCCTTTCGCTTGAGACAGCATTTGTTAATTGTGAGCTTTATCAGCGACACAAAGAAGTAAAACGCAGATGTTGACTCACTGGCCTCAGACTGGTGTCTATTTTGTTTATTCATGAAATGAAAGTTGATAAACATTAGATATTGAGCAGCGATACGTGGATTTTCGGGCTTTTTCACACACTGGTCTGAAATGCAGCCTCTAAAGAAGGTCTCTCCTTTCACATGAGACAGCAGTCGTTAATTGTGAGCTTAATGAGAGAGCAGAAGCGGATACACGAAGACTTTCAGATACCATACTCACTGTGAGTCTACAGAAGGGAAAAAAATCTCCCTCGGCCACTTTCATACACCCAGATTGTTGATGAACATTAGAATTTGACAAACACTTTTATTAAATTGGCTGAGATTTTACTTTCTCCTCTCCTTTCACTAGACAGCAGTTTTTCATTCTGAGCTTAATGAGCGAGCAGAAGCCGAGACAGGAAGGACCTTCAGAACCGGGACTCGCTGTGAGCAGAAACCGAGACAGGCGGACTGTCAGACGCGGGAATCACTGTGAGCAGAATCCGAGACAGGAGGACCTTCAGAAGCGGGACTCGCTGTGAGTCGACAGAAGGGAAAAAGATCCCCCTCGGTGGCTCACAGTTTCCATACATCCCGACTGTACATGAACAATAGAATTGGACCAATATTCATATAAACGTGAATGAGATTTTACTTTCTCCTCTCCTTTCACTAGACAGCAGTTTTTCATTCTGAGCTTAATGAGCGAGCAGAAGCCGAGACAGCAGGACCTTCAGACGCGGCACTCGCTGTGAGCAGAAGCCGAGACAGGCGCACTGTCAGACGCGGGACTCGCTGTGAGCAGAATTCGAGACAGGAGGACCTTCAGACGCGGGACTCACTGTGAGTCCACAGACGGGAAAATGTTTCCCCTCGGTCACAGACTGTTTCCATACATCCCGACTGTACATGATTAATAGAATTGGACCAATATTCATATAAAAGTGAATGAGATTTTACTTTCTCCTCTCCTTTCACTAGACAGCAGTTTTTCATTCTGAGCTTAATGAGCGAGCAGAAGCCGAGACAGGAAGGACCTTCAGAACCGGGACTCGCTGTGAGCAGAAGCCGAGACAGGCGGACTGTCAGACGCGGGAATCACTGTGAGCAGAATCCGAGACAAGAGGACCTTCAGACGCGGGACTCACTGTGAGTCCACAGACGGGAAAATGTTTCCCCTCGGTCACAGACTGTTTCCATACATCCCGACTGTACATGAACAATAGAATTGGACCAATATTCATATAAACGTGAATGAGATTTTACTTTCTCCTCTCCTTTCACTAGACAGCATTTTTCATTCTGAGCTTAGTGAGCGAGCAGAAGCCGAGACAGCAGGACCTTCAGACGCGGGAATCACTGTGAGCAGAATCCGAGACAGGAGGACCTTCAGACGCGGGACTCACTGTGAGTCGACAGAAGGGAAAAAGATCCCCCTCGGCGGCTCACAGTTTCCATACATCCCGACTGTACATGATAAATAGAATTGGACCAATATTCATATAAAAGTGAATGAGATTTTACTTTCTCCTCTCCTTTCACTAGACAGCAGTTTTTCATTCTGAGCTTAATGAGCGAGCAGAAGCCGAGACAGGAAGGACCTTCAGAACCGGGACTCGCTGTGAGCAGAAGCCGAGACAGGCGGACTGTCAGACGCGGGAATCACTGTGAGCAGAATCCGAGACAGGAGGACCTTCAGACGCGGGACTCACTGTGAGTCCACAGACGGGAAAATGTTTCCCCTCGGTCACAGACTGTTTCCATACATCCCGACTGTACATGATCAATAGAATTGGACCAATATTCATGTAAACAGTGAATGAGATTTTACTTTCTCCTCTCCTTTCACTAGACAGCAGTTTTTCATTCTGAGCTTAATGAGCGAGCAGAAGCCGAGACAGGAAGGACCTTCAGAACCGGGACTCGCTGTGAGCAGAAGCCGAGACAGGCGGACTGTCAGACGCGGGAATCACTGTGAGCAGAATCCGAGACAAGGAGGACCTTCAGAATCGGGACTCGCTGTGAGTCGACAGAAGGGAAAAAGATCCCCCTCGGCGGCTCACAGTTTCCATACATCCCGACTGTACATGAACAATAGAATTGGACCAATATTCATATAAAAGTGAATGAGATTTTACTTTCTCCTCTCCTTTCACTAGACAGCAGTTTTTCATTCTGAGCTTAATGAGCGAGCAGAAGCCGAGACAGGAAGGACCTTCAGAACCGGGACTCGCTGTGAGCAGAAGCCGAGACAGGCGGACTGTCAGACGCGGGAATCACTGTGAGCAGAATCCGAGACAGGAGGACCTTCAGACGCGGGACTCGCTGTGAGTCGACAGAAGGGAAAAAGATCCCCTCGGCGGCTCACAGTGTTCCATACATCCCGACTGTACATGAACAATAGAATTGGACCAATATTCATATAAAAGTGAATGAGATTTTACTTTCTCCTCTCCTTTCACTAGACAGCAGTTTTTCATTCTGAGCTTAATGAGCGAGCAGAAGCCGAGACAGCAGGCAGGACCTTCAGACGCGGGACTCGACTGTGAGCAGAATCCGAGACAGGCAGGACCTTCAGACGCGGGACTCACTGTGAGTCCACAGACGGGAAAAAGTTCCCCTCGGTCACAGACTTTCCATACATCCCGACTGTACATGAACAATAGAATTGGACCAATATTCATATAAACGTGAATGAGATTTTACTTTCTCCTCTCCTTTCACTAGACAGCAGTTTTTCATTCTGAGCTTAATGAGCGAGCAGAAGCCGAGACAGAGGACCTTCAGACGACCGTGTGGCAGGCGGACGCGACGGGAATCACTGTGAGCAGAATCCGAGACAGGAGGACCTTCAGACGCGGGACTCACTGTGAGTCCACAGACGGGAAAATGTTCCCCTCGGTCACAGCTGTTTCCATACATCCCGACTGTACATGATCAATAGAATTGGACCAATATTCATATAAAAGTGAATGAGATTTTACTTTCTCCTCTCCTTTCACTAGACAGCAGTTTTTCATTCTGAGCTTAATGAGCGAGCAGAAGCCGAGACAGGAAGGACCTTCAGAACCGGGACTCGCTGTGAGCAGAAGCCGAGACAGGCGGACTGTCAGACGCGGGAATCACTGTGAGCAGAATCCGAGGACAGGAGGACCTTCAGACGCGGGACTCACTGTGAGTCCACAGACGGGAAAATGTTTCCCCTCGGTCACAGACTGTTTCCATACATCCCGACTGTACATGATACAATAGAATTGGACCAATATTCATATAAAAGTGAATGAGATTTTACTTTCTCCTCTCCTTTCACTAGACAGCAGTTTTTCATTCTGAGCTTAATGAGCGAGCAGAAGCCGAGACAGGAAGGACCTTCAGAACCGGGACTCGCTGTGAGCAGAAGCCGAGACAGGCGGACTGTCAGACGCCCGTATCCGGTCGGCCTCTGACCGTTTCCATACACCCAGATTATTCACAAACATTCGAATTTCACAAACATTCATATTAAAGTGGCTGATTTTTCATTTTCTCCTCTCCTTTCGCTTGAGACAGCATTTGTTAATTGTGAGCTTTATCAGCGACACAAAGAAGTAAAACGCAGATGTTGACTCACTGGCCTCAGACTGGTGTCTATTTTGTTTATTCATGAAATGAAAGTTGATAAACATTAGATATTGAGCAGCGATACGTGGATTTTCGGGCTTTTTCACACACTGGTCTGAAATGCAGCCTCTAAAGAAGGTCTCTCCTTTCACATGAGACAGCAGTCGTTAATTGTGAGCTTAATGAGAGAGCAGAAGCGGATACACGAAGACTTTCAGATACCATACTCACTGTGAGTCTACAGAAGGGAAAAAAATCTCCCTCGGCCACTTTCATACACCCAGATTGTTGATGAACATTAGAATTTGACAAACACTTTTATTAAATTGGCTGAGATTTTACTTTCTCCTCTCCTTTCACTAGACAGCAGTTTTTCATTCTGAGCTTAATGAGCGAGCAGAAGCCGAGACAGGAAGGACCTTCAGAACCGGGACTCGCTGTGAGCAGAAGCCGAGACAGGCGGACTGTCAGACGCGGGAATCACTGTGAGCAGAATCCGAGACAGGAGGACCTTCAGAACGCGGGACTCGCTGTGAGTCGACAGAAGGGAAAAAGATCCCCCTCGGTCGGCTCACAGTTTCCATACATCCCGACTGTACATGAACAATAGAATTGGACCAATATTCATATAAAAGTGAATGAGATTTTACTTTCTCCTCTCCTTTCACTAGACAGCAGTTTTTCATTCTGAGCTTAATGAGCGAGCAGAAGCCGAGACAGCAAGGACCTTCAGGAACGCGGGAATCACTGTGAGCAGAATCCGAGACAGGAGGACCTTCAGAGCGGGACTCGCTGTGAGTCGACAGAAGGGAAAAAGATCCCCCTCGGCGGCTCACAGTTTCCATACATCCCGACTGTACATGAACAATAGAATTGGACCAATATTCATATAAAGTGAATGAGATTTTACTTTCTCCTCTCCTTTCACTAGACAGCAGTTTTCATTCTGAGCTTAGTGAGCGAGCAGAAGCCGAGACAGCAGGACCTTCAGACGATCGCTGTGAGCAGAACCGAGACAGGCGGACTGTCAGACGGGGAATCACTGTGAGCAGAATCCGAGACAGGAGGACCTTCAGACGCGGGACTCACTGTGAGTCGACAGAAGGGAAAAAGATCCCCTCGGCGGTCACAGTGTTCCATACATCCCGACTGTACATGATAAATAGAATTGGACCAATATTCATATAAAAGTGAATGAGATTTTACTTTCTCCTCTCCTTTCACTAGACAGCAGTTTTTCATTCTGAGCTTAATGAGCGAGCAGAAGCCGAGACAGGAAGGACCTTCAGAACCGGGACTCGCTGTGAGCAGAAGCCGAGACAGGCGGACTGTCAGACGCGGGAATCACTGTGAGCAGAATCCGAGACAGGGAGGACCTTCAGACGCGGGACTCACTGTGAGTCCACAGACGGGAAAATGTTTCCCCTCGGTCACAGACTGTTTCCATACATCCCGACTGTACATGATCAATAGAATTGGACCAATATTCATATAAAAGTGAATGAGATTTTACTTTCTCCTCTCCTTTCACTAGACAGCAGTTTTTCATTCTGAGCTTAATGAGCGAGCAGAAGCCGAGACAGGAAGGACCTTCAGAACCGGGACTCGCTGTGAGCAGAAGCCGAGACAGGCGCACTGTCAGACGCGGGAATCAGCTGTTGAGCAGAATCCGAGACAGGCAGGACCTTCAGACGCGGGACTCACTGTGAGTCCACAGACGGGAAAATGTTTCCCCCTCCGGTCACAGACTGTTTCCATACATCCCGACTGTACATGATCAATAGAATTGGACCAATATTCATATAAAAGTGAATGAGATTTTACTTTCTCCTCTCCTTTCACTAGACAGCAGTTTTTCATTCTGAGCTTAGTGAGCGAGCAGAAGCCGAGACAGCAGGACCTTCAGACGCGGGAATCACTGTGAGCAGAATCCGAGACAGGAGGACCTTCAGACGCGGGACTCACTGTGAGTCGACAGAAGGGAAAAAGATCCCCCTCGGCGGCTCACAGTTTCCATACATCCCGACTGTACATGATACAATAGAATTGGACCAATATTCATATAAAAGTGAATGAGATTTTACTTTCTCCTCTCCTTTCACTAGACAGCAGTTTTTCATTCTGAGCTTAATGAGCGAGCAGAAGCCGAGACAGGAAGGACCTTCAGAACCGGGACTCGCTGTGAGCAGAAGCCGAGACAGGCGGACTGTCAGACGCGGGAATCACTGTGAGCAGAATCCGAGACAGGAGGACCTTCAGACGCGGGACTCACTGTGAGTCCACAGACGGGAAAATGTTTCCCCTCGGTCACAGACTGTTTCCATACATCCCGACTGTACATGATAATAGAATTGGACCAATATTCATATAAAAGTGAATGAGATTTTACTTTCTCCTCTCCTTTCACTAGACAGCAGTTTTTCATTCTGAGCTTAATGAGCGAGCAGAAGCCGAGACAGGAAGGACCTTCAGAACCGGGACTCGCTGTGAGCAGAAGCCGAGACAGGCGGACTGTCAGACGCCCGTATCCCGGTCGGCCTCTGACCGTTTCCATACACCCAGATTATTCACAACCATTCGAATTTCACAAACATTCATATTAAAGTGGCTGATTTGTCATTTTCTCCTCTCCTTTCGCTTGAGACAGCATTTGTTAATTGTGAGCTTTATCAGCGACACAAAGAAGTAAAACGCAGATGTTGACTCACTGGCCTCAGACTGGTGTCTATTTTGTTTATTCATGAAATGAAAGTTGATAAACATTAGATATTGAGCAGCGATACGTGGATTTTCGGGCTTTTTCACACACTGGTCTGAAATGCAGCCTCTAAAGAAGGTCTCTCCTTTCACATGAGACAGCAGTCGTTAATTGTGAGCTTAATGAGAGAGCAGAAGCGGATACACGAAGACTTTCAGATACCATACTCACTGTGAGTCTACAGAAGGGAAAAAAATCTCCCTCGGCCACTTTCATACACCCAGATTGTTGATGAACATTAGAATTTGACAAACACTTTTATTAAATTGGCTGAGATTTTACTTTCTCCTCTCCTTTCACTAGACAGCAGTTTTTCATTCTGAGCTTAATGAGCGAGCAGAAGCCGAGACAGGAAGGACCTTCAGAACCGGGACTCGCTGTGAGCAGAAGCCGAGACAGGCGGACTGTCAGACGCGGGAATCACTGTGAGCAGAATCCGAGACAGGTGAACCTTCAGAAGCGGGACTCGCTGTGAGTCGACAGAAGGGAAAAAGATCCCCCTCGGTGGCTCACAGTTTCCATACATCCCGACTGTACATGAACAATAGAATTGGACCAATATTCATATAAACGTGAATGAGATTTTACTTTCTCCTCTCCTTTCACTAGACAGCAGTTTTTCATTCTGAGCTTAGTGAGCGAGCAGAAGCCGAGACAGCAGGACCTTCAGACGCGGGACTCGCTGTGAGCAGAAGCCGAGACAGGCGCACTGTCAGACGCGGGACTCGCTGTGAGCAGAATCCGAGACAGGCAAGGACTTTCAGACGCGGGACTCACTGTGAGTCGACAGAAGGGAAAAATGATCCCCCTCGGCTCACAACTGTTTCCATACATCCCGACTGTACATGATAAATAGAATTGGACCAATATTCATATAAAAGTGAATGAGATTTTACTTTCTCCTCTCCTTTCACTAGACAGCAGTTTTTCATTCTGAGCTTAAGTGAGCGAGCAGAAGCCGAGACAGAAGGTCAGAGGACCCTTCAGAGACGGACGCGAGGAATCACTGTGAGCAGAATCCGAGACAGGAGGACCTTCAGACGCGGGACTCACTGTGAGTCCACAGACGGGAAAATGTTTCCCCTCGGTCACAGACTGTTTCCATACATCCCGACTGTACATGATCAATAGAATTGGACCAATATTCATATAAAAGTGAATGAGATTTTACTTTCTCCTCTCCTTTCACTAGACAGCAGTTTTTCATTCTGAGCTTAATGAGCGAGCAGAAGCCGAGACAGGAAGGACCTTCAGAACCGGGACTCGCTGTGAGCAGAAGCCGAGACAGGCGGACTGTCAGACGCGGGAATCACTGTGAGCAGAATCCGAGACAGGAGGACCTTCAGAAGCGGGACTCGCTGTGAGTCGACAGAAGGGAAAAAGATCCCCCTCGGCGGCTCACAGTGTTCCATACATCCCGACTGTACATGAACAATAGAATTGGACAATATTCATATAAACGTGAATGAGATTTTACTTTCTCCTCTCCTTTCACTAGACAGCAGTTTTTCATTCTGAGCTTAATGAGCGAGCAGAAGCCGAGACAGGAAGGACCTTCAGAACCGGGACTCGCTGTGAGCAGAAGCCGAGACAGGCGACTGTCAGACGCGGGAATCACTGTGAGCAGAATCCGAGACAGGAGGACCTTCAGACGCGGGACTCACTGTGAGTCCACAGACGGGAAAATGTTTCCCCTCGGTCACAGACTGTTTCCATACATCCGACTGTACATGATAATAGAATTGGACCAATATTCATATAAAAGTGAATGAGATTTTACTTTCTCCTCTCCTTTCACTAGACAGCAGTTTTTCATTCTGAGCTTAATGAGCGAGCAGAAGCCGAGACAGCCTTCAGAACCGGGACTCGCTGTGAGCAGAAGCCGAGACAGGCGCACTGTCAGACGCGGGGACTCGCTGTGAGCAGAATCGAGACAGGAGACTTTCAGACGCGGGACTCACTGTGAGTCCACAGACGGGAAAATGTTTCCCCTCGGTCACAGACTGTTTCCATACATCCCGACTGTACATGATCAATAGAATTGGACCAATATTCATATAAAAGTGAATGAGATTTTACTTTCTCCTCTCCTTTCACTAGACAGCAGTTTTTCATTCTGAGCTTAATGAGCGAGCAGAAGCCGAGACAGGAGGACCTTCAGAACCGGGACTCGCTGTGAGCAGAAGCCGAGACAGCGGACTTCAGACGCGGGAATCACTGTGAGCAGAATCCGAGACAGGAGGACCTTCAGACGCGGGACTCACTGTGAGTCGACAGACGGGAAAATCCCCCTCGGTCACAGTTTCCATACATCCCGACTGTACATGATCAATAGAATTGGACCAATATTCATATAAAAGTGAATGAGATTTTACTTTCTCCTCTCCTTTCACTAGACAGCAGTTTTTCATTCTGAGCTTAATGAGCGAGCAGAAGCCGAGACAGGAAGGACCTTCAGAACCGGACTCGCTGTGAGCAGAAGCCGAGACAGGCGGACTGTCAGACGCGGGAATCACTGTGAGCAGAATCCGAGACAGGAGGACCTTCAGAAGCGGGACTCGCTGTGAGTCGACAGAAGGGAAAAAGATCCCCCTCCGGTGGCTCACAGTTTCCATACATCCCGACTGTACATGAACAATAGAATTGGACCAATATTCATATAAACGTGAATGAGATTTTACTTTCTCCTCTCCTTTCACTAGACAGCAGTTTTTCATTCTGAGCTTAAGTGAGCGAGCAGAAGCCGAGACAGACAGGACCTTCAGAACGCGGGACTCAGCTGTGAGCAGAAGCCGAGACAGGCGCACTGTCAGACGCGGGAATCACTGTGAGCAGAATCCGAGACAGAGGACTTCAGACGCGGGACTCACTGTGAGTCCACAGACGGGAAAATGTTTCCCCTCGGTCACAGACTGTTTCCATACATCCCGACTGTACATGATCAATAGAATTGGACCAATATTCATATAAAAGTGAATGAGATTTTACTTTCTCCTCTCCTTTCACTAGACAGCAGTTTTTCATTCTGAGCTTAATGAGCGAGCAGAAGCCGAGACAGGAAGGACCTTCAGAACGGGACTCGCTGTGAGCAGAAGCCGAGACAGGCGGACTGTCAGACGCCCGTATCCCGGTCGGCTCTGACCGTTTCCATACACCCAGATTATTCACAAACCATTCGAATTTCACAAACATTCATATTAAAGTGGCTGATTTGTCATTTTCTCCTCTCCTTTCGCTTGAGACAGCATTTGTTAATTGTGAGCTTTATCAGCGACACAAAGAAGTAAAACGCAGATGTTGACTCACTGGCCTCAGACTGGTGTCTATTTTGTTTATTCATGAAATGAAAGTTGATAAACATTAGATATTGAGCAGCGATACGTGGATTTTCGGGCTTTTTCACACACTGGTCTGAAATGCAGCCTCTAAAGAAGGTCTCTCCTTTCACATGAGACAGCAGTCGTTAATTGTGAGCTTAATGAGAGAGCAGAAGCGGATACACGAAGACTTTCAGATACCATACTCACTGTGAGTCTACAGAAGGGAAAAAAATCTCCCTCGGCCACTTTCATACACCCAGATTGTTGATGAACATTAGAATTTGACAAACACTTTTATTAAATTGGCTGAGATTTTACTTTCTCCTCTCCTTTCACTAGACAGCAGTTTTTCATTCTGAGCTTAATGAGCGAGCAGAAGCCGAGACAGAAGACCTTCAGAACGGACTCGCTGTGAGCAGAACCGAGACAGGCGGACTGTCAGACGCGGGAATCACTGTGAGCAGAATCCGAGACAGGAGGACCTTCAGAAGCGGGACTCGCTGTGAGTCGACAGAAGGAAAAGATCCCCCTCGCGGCTCACAGTTTCCATACATCCCGACTGTACATGAACAATAGAATTGGACCAATATTCATATAAACGTGAATGAGATTTTACTTTCTCCTCTCCTTTCACTGACAGCAATTTTCATTCTGAGCTTATGGAGCGGAGCAGAAGGCTCGAGACAGGCGGACCTGTCAGACGCGGGAATCACTGTGAGCAGAATCCGAGACAGGAGGACCTTCAGACGCGGGACTCACTGTGAGTCGACAGAAGGGAAAAGATCCCCCTCGGTGGCTCACAGTTTCCATACATCCCGACTGTACATGATACAATAGAATTGGACCAATATTCATATAAAGTGAATGAGATTTTACTTTCTCCTCTCCTTTCACTAGACAGCAGTTTTTCATTCTGAGCTTAATGAGCGAGCAGAAGCCGAGACAGGCAGGACCTTCAGACCGGGACTCGCTGTGAGCAGAAGCCGAGACAGGCGACTGTCAGACGCGGGAATCACTGTGAGCAGAATCCGAGACAGGAGGACCTTCAGACGCGGGACTCACTGTGAGTCCACAGACGGGAAAATGTTTCCCCTCGGTCACAGACTGTTTCCATACATCCCGACTGTACATGATAATAGAATTGGACCAATATTCATATAAAAGTGAATGAGATTTTACTTTCTCCTCTCCTTTCACTAGACAGCAGTTTTTCATTCTGAGCTTAATGAGCGAGCAGAAGCCGAGACAGGAAGGACCTTCAGAACCGGGACTCGCTGTGAGCAGAAGCCGAGACAGGCGGACTGTCAGACGCGGGACTCGCTGTGAGCAGAATCCGAGACAGCAAGACCTTTCAGACGCGGGACTCACTGTGAGTCCACAGACGGGAAAATGTTTCCCCTCGGTCACAGACTGTTTCCATACATCCCGACTGTACATGATTAATAGAATTGGACCAATATTCATATAAAAGTGAATGAGATTTTACTTTCTCCTCTCCTTTCACTAGACAGCAGTTTTTCATTCTGAGCTTAATGAGCGAGCAGAAGCCGAGACAGCAGGACCTTCAGACGCGGGACTCGCTGTGAGCAGAAGCCGAGACAGGCGCACTGTCAGACGCGGGACTCGCTGTGAGCAGAATCCGAGACAGGAGGACCTTCAGACGCGGGACTCACTGTGAGTCCACAGACGGGAAAATGTTTCCCCTCGGTCACAGACTGTTTCCATACATCCCGACTGTACATGATCAATAGAATTGGACCAATATTCATATAAAAGTGAATGAGATTTTACTTTCTCCTCTCCTTTCACTAGACAGCAGTTTTTCATTCTGAGCTTAATGAGCGAGCAGAAGCCGAGACAGGAAGGACCTTCAGAACCGGGACTCGCTGTGAGCAGAAGCCGAGACAGGCGGACTGTCAGACGCGGGAATCACTGTGAGCAGAATCCGAGACAGGAGGACCTTCAGAAGCGGGACTCGCTGTGAGTCGACAGAAGGGAAAAAGATCCCCTCGGTGGCTCACAGTTTCCATACATCCCGACTGTACATGATCAATAGAATTGGACCAATATTCATATAAAAGTGAATGAGATTTTACTTTCTCCTCTCCTTTCACTAGACAGCAGTTTTTCATTCTGAGCTTAATGAGCGAGCAGAAGCCGAGACAGGAAGGACCTTCAGAACCGGGACTCGCTGTGAGCAGAAGCCGAGACAGGCGGACTGTCAGACGCGGGAATCACTGTGAGCAGAATCCGAGACAGGAGGACCTTCAGACGCGGGACTCACTGTGAGTCCACAGACGGGAAAATGTTTCCCCTCGGTCACAGACTGTTTCCATACATCCCGACTGTACATGATCAATAGAATTGGACCAATATTCATATAAAAGTGAATGAGATTTTACTTTCTCCTCTCCTTTCACTAGACAGCAGTTTTTCATTCTGAGCTTAATGAGCGAGCAGAAGCCGAGACAGGAAGGACCTTCAGAACCGGGACTCGCTGTGAGCAGAAGCCGAGACAGGCGGACTGTCAGACGCGGGAATCACTGTGAGCAGAATCCGAGACAGGAGGACCTTCAGAAGCGGGACTCGCTGTGAGTCGACAGAAGGGAAAAAGATCCCCCTCGGTGGCTCACAGTTTCCATACATCCCGACTGTACATGAACAATAGAATTGGACCAATATTCATATAAACGTGAATGAGATTTTACTTTTTCCTCTCCTTTCACTAGACAGCAGTTTTTCATTCTGAGCTTAGTGAGCGAGCAGAAGCCGAGACAACAGGACCTTCAGACGCGGGAATCACTGTGAGCAGAAGCCGAGACAGGCGCACTGTCAGACGCGGGAATCACTGTGAGCAGAATCCGAGACAGGAGGACCTTCAGACGCGGGACTCACTGTGAGTCGACAGAAGGGAAAAAGATCCCCCTCGGCGGCTCACAGTTTCCATACATCCCGACTGTACATGATAAATAGAATTGGACCAATATTCATATAAAAGTGAATGAGATTTTACTTTCTCCTCTCCTTTCACTAGACAGCAGTTTTTCATTCTGAGCTTAATGAGCGAGCAGAAGCCGAGACAGGAAGGACCTTCAGAACCGGGACTCGCTGTGAGCAGAAGCCGAGACAGGCGGACTGTCAGACGCGGGAATCACTGTGAGCAGAATCCGAGACAGGAGGACCTTCAGACGCGGGACTCACTGTGAGTCCACAGACGGGAAAATGTTTCCCCTCGGTCACAGACTGTTTCCATACATCCCGACTGTACATGATAAATAGAATTGGACCAATATTCATATAAAAGTGAATGAGATTTTACTTTCTCCTCTCCTTTCACTAGACAGCAGTTTTTCATTCTGAGCTTAATGAGCGAGCAGAAGCCGAGACAGGAAGGACCTTCAGAACCGGGACTCGCTGTGAGCAGAAGCCGAGACAGGCGGACTGTCAGACGCCCGTATCCCGGTCGGCCTCTGACCGTTTCCATACACCCAGATTATTCACAAACATTCGAATTTCACAAACATTCATATTAAAGTGGCTGATTTGTCATTTTAACCTCTCCTTTCGCTTGAGACAGCATTTGTTAATTGTGAGCTTTATCAGCGACACAAAGAAGTAAAACGCAGATGTTGACTCACTGGCCTCAGACTGGTGTCTATTTTGTTTATTCATGAAATGAAAGTTGATAAACATTAGATATTGAGCAGCGATACGTGGATTTTCGGGCTTTTTCACACACTGGTCTGAAATGCAGCCTCTAAAGAAGGTCTCTCCTTTCACATGAGACAGCAGTCGTTAATTGTGAGCTTAATGAGAGAGCAGAAGCGGATACACGAAGACTTTCAGATACCATACTCACTGTGAGTCTACAGAAGGGAAAAAAATCTCCCTCGGCCACTTTCATACACCCAGATTGTTGATGAACATAAGAATTTGACAAACACTTTTATTAAATTGGCTGAGATTTTACTTTCTCCTCTCCTTTCACTAGACAGCAGTTTTTCATTCTGAGCTTAATGAGCGAGCAGAAGCCGAGACAGGAAGGACCTTCAGAACCGGGACTCGCTGTGAGCAGAAGCCGAGACAGGCGGACTGTCAGACGCGGGAATCACTGTGAGCAGAATCCGAGACAGGAGGACCTTCAGAAGCGGGACTCGCTGTGAGTCGACAGAAGGGAAAAAGATCCCCCTCGGCGGCTCACAGTTTCCATACATCCCGACTGTACATGATAAATAGAATTGGACCAATATTCATATAAAAGTGAATGAGATTTTACTTTCTCCTCTCCTTTCACTAGACAGCAGTTTTTCATTCTGAGCTTAATGAGCGAGCAGAAGCCGAGACAGGAAGGACCTTCAGAACCGGGACTCGCTGTGAGCAGAAGCCGAGACAGGCGGACTGTCAGACGCGGGAATCACTGTGAGCAGAATCCGAGACAGGAGGACCTTCAGACGCGGGACTCACTGTGAGTCCACAGACGGGAAAATGTTTCCCCTCGGTCACAGACTGTTTCCATACATCCCGACTGTACATGATTAATAGAATTGGACCAATATTCATATAAAAGTGAATGAGATTTTACTTTCTCCTCTCCTTTCACTAGACAGCAGTTTTTCATTCTGAGCTTAATGAGCGAGCAGAAGCCGAGACAGGAAGGACCTTCAGACGCGGGAATCACTGTGAGCAGAATCCGAGACAGGAGGACCTTCAGAAGCAGGACTCGCTGTGAGTCGACAGAAGGGAAAAAGATCCCCCTCGGTGGCTCACAGTTTCCATACATCCCGACTGTACATGAACAATAGAATTGGACCAATATTCATATAAACGTGAATGAGATTTTACTTTCTCCTCTCCTTTCACTAGACAGCAGTTTTTCATTCTGAGCTTAATGAGCGAGCAGAAGCCGAGACAGCAGGACCTTCAGACGCGGGACTCGCTGTGAGCAGAAGCCGAGACAGGCGCACTGTCAGACGCGGGACTCGCTGTGAGCAGAATCCGAGACAGGAGGACCTTCAGACGCGGGACTGACTGTGAGTCCACAGACGGGAAAATGTTTCCCCTCGGTCACAGACTGTTTCCATACATCCCGACTGTACATGATTAATAGAATTGGACCAATATTCATATAAAAGTGAATGAGATTTTACTTTCTCCTCTCCTTTCACTAGACAGCAGTTTTTCATTCTGAGCTTAATGAGCGAGCAGAAGCCGAGACAGGAAGGACCTTCAGAACCGGGACTCGCTGTGAGCAGAAGCCGAGACAGGCGCACTGTCAGACGCGGGAATCACTGTGAGCAGAATCCGAGACAGGCAGGACCTTCAGACGCGGGACTCACTGTGAGTCCACAGACGGGAAAATGTTTCCCCTCGGTCACAGACTGTTTCCATACATCCCGACTGTACATGATTAATAGAATTGGACCAATATTCATATAAAAGTGAATGAGATTTTACTTTCTCCTCTCCTTTCACTAGACAGCAGTTTTTCATTCTGAGCTTAATGAGCGAGCAGAAGCCGAGACAGGAAGGACCTTCAGAACCGGGACTCGCTGTGAGCAGAAGCCGAGACAGGCGGCACTGTCAGACGCGGGACTCAGCTGTGAGCAGAATCCGAGACAGGAGGACCTTCAGACGCGGGACTCACTGTGAGTCCACAGACGGGAAAATGTTTCCCCTCGGTCACAGACTGTTTCCATACATCCCGACTGTACATGATCAATAGAATTGGACCAATATTCATATAAAAGTGAATGAGATTTTACTTTCTCCTCTCCTTTCACTAGACAGCAGTTTTTCATTCTGAGCTTAATGAGCGAGCAGAAGCCGAGACAGGAAGGACCTTCAGACGGGACTCGCTGTGAGCAGAAGCCGAGACAGGCGGACTGTCAGACGCGGGAATCACTGTGAGCAGAATCCGAGACAGGAGGACCTTCAGAACGCGGGACTCGCTGTGAGTCGACAGAAGGGAAAAAGATCCCCCTCGGTGGCTCACAGTTTCCATACATCCCGACTGTACATGATCAATAGAATTGGACCAATATTCATATAAAAGTGAATGAGATTTTACTTTCTCCTCTCCTTTCACTAGACAGCAGTTTTTCATTCTGAGCTTAATGAGCGAGCAGAAGCCGAGACAGGAAGGACCTTCAGAACCGGGACTCGCTGTGAGCAGAAGCCGAGACAGGCGGACTGTCAGACGCGGGAATCACTGTGAGCAGAATCCGAGACAGGAGGACCTTCAGACGCGGGACTCACTGTGAGTCCACAGACGGGAAAATGTTTCCCCTCGGTCACAGACTGTTTCCATACATCCCGACTGTACATGATCAATAGAATTGGACCAATATTCATATAAAAGTGAATGAGATTTTACTTTCTCCTCTCCTTTCACTAGACAGCAGTTTTTCATTCTGAGCTTAATGAGCGAGCAGAAGCCGAGACAGGAAGGACCTTCAGAACCGGGACTCGCTGTGAGCAGAAGCCGAGACAGGCGGACTGTCAGACGCGGGAATCACTGTGAGCAGAATCCGAGACAGGAGGACCTTCAGACGCGGGACTCACTGTGAGTCCACAGACGGGAAAATGTTTCCCCTCGGTCACAGACTGTTTCCATACATCCCGACTGTACATGATCAATAGAATTGGACCAATATTCATATAAAAGTGAATGAGATTTTACTTTCTCCTCTCCTTTCACTAGACAGCAGTTTTTCATTCTGAGCTTAATGAGCGAGCAGAAGCCGAGACAGGAAGGACCTTCAGAACCGGGACTCGCTGTGAGCAGAAGCCGAGACAGGCGGACTGTCAGACGCGGGAATCACTGTGAGCAGAATCCGAGACAGGAGGACCTTCAGAATCGGGACTCGCTGTGAGTCGACAGAAGGGAAAAAGATCCCCCTCGGCGGCTCACAGTGTCCATACATCCCGACTGTACATGAACAATAGAATTGGACCAATATTCATATAAAAGTCAATGAGATTTTACTTTCTCCTCTCCTTTCACTAGACAGCAATTTTTCATTCTGAGCTTAGTGAGCGAGCAGAAGCCGAGACAGCAGGACCTTCAGACGCGGGAATCACTGTGAGCAGAATCCGAGACAGGAGGACCTTCAGACGCGGGACTCACTGTGAGTCGACAGAAGGGAAAAAGATCCCCCTCGGCGGCTCACAGTTTCCATACATCCCGACTGTACATGATAAATAGAATTGGACCAATATTCATATAAAAGTGAATGAGATTTTACTTTCTCCTCTCCTTTCACTAGACAGCAGTTTTTCATTCTGAGCTTAATGAGCGAGCAGAAGCCGAGACAGGAAGGACCTTCAGAACCGGGACTCGCTGTGAGCAGAAGCCGAGACAGGCGGACTGTCAGACGCGGGAATCACTGTGAGCAGAATCCGAGACAGGAGGACCTTCAGACGCGGGACTCACTGTGAGTCCACAGACGGGAAAATGTTTCCCCTCGGTCACAGACTGTTTCCATACATCCCGACTGTACATGATCAATAGAATTGGACCAATATTCATATAAAAGTGAATGAGATTTTACTTTCTCCTCTCCTTTCACTAGACAGCAGTTTTTCATTCTGAGCTTAATGAGCGAGCAGAAGCCGAGACAGGAAGGACCTTCAGAACCGGGACTCGCTGTGAGCAGAAGCCGAGACAGGCGGACTGTCAGACGCGGGAATCACTGTGAGCAGAATCCGAGACAGGAGGACCTTCAGAATCGGGACTCGCTGTGAGTCGACAGAAGGGAAAAAGATCCCCCTCGGCGGCTCACAGTGTCCATACATCCCGACTGTACATGAACAATAGAATTGGACCAATATTCATATAAAAGTCAATGAGATTTTACTTTCTCCTCTCCTTTCACTAGACAGCAATTTTTCATTCTGAGCTTAGTGAGCGAGCAGAAGCCGAGACAGCAGGACCTTCAGACGCGGGAATCACTGTGAGCAGAATCCGAGACAGGAGGACCTTCAGACGCGGGACTCACTGTGAGTCGACAGAAGGGAAAAAGATCCCCCTCGGCGGCTCACAGTTTCCATACATCCCGACTGTACATGATAAATAGAATTGGACCAATATTCATATAAAAGTGAATGAGATTTTACTTTCTCCTCTCCTTTCACTAGACAGCAGTTTTTCATTCTGAGCTTAATGAGCGAGCAGAAGCCGAGACAGGAAGGACCTTCAGAACCGGGACTCGCTGTGAGCAGAAGCCGAGACAGGCGGACTGTCAGACGCGGGAATCACTGTGAGCAGAATCCGAGACAGGAGGACCTTCAGACGCGGGACTCACTGTGAGTCCACAGACGGGAAAATGTTTCCCCTCGGTCACAGACTGTTTCCATACATCCCGACTGTACATGATCAATAGAATTGGACCAATATTCATATAAAAGTGAATGAGATTTTACTTTCTCCTCTCCTTTCACTAGACAGCAGTTTTTCATTCTGAGCTTAATGAGCGAGCAGAAGCCGAGACAGGAAGGACCTTCAGAACCGGGACTCGCTGTGAGCAGAAGCCGAGACAGGCGGACTGTCAGACGCGGGAATCACTGTGAGCAGAATCCGAGACAGGAGGACCTTCAGAATCGGGACTCGCTGTGAGTCGACAGAAGGGAAAAAGATCCCCCTCGGCGGCTCACAGTGTCCATACATCCCGACTGTACATGAACAATAGAATTGGACCAATATTCATATAAAAGTCAATGAGATTTTACTTTCTCCTCTCCTTTCACTAGACAGCAATTTTTCATTCTGAGCTTAGTGAGCGAGCAGAAGCCGAGACAGCAGGACCTTCAGACGCGGGAATCACTGTGAGCAGAATCCGAGACAGGAGGACCTTCAGACGCGGGACTCACTGTGAGTCGACAGAAGGGAAAAAGATCCCCCTCGGCGGCTCACAGTTTCCATACATCCCGACTGTACATGATAAATAGAATTGGACCAATATTCATATAAAAGTGAATGAGATTTTACTTTCTCCTCTCCTTTCACTAGACAGCAGTTTTTCATTCTGAGCTTAATGAGCGAGCAGAAGCCGAGACAGGAAGGACCTTCAGAACCGGGACTCGCTGTGAGCAGAAGCCGAGACAGGCGGACTGTCAGACGCGGGAATCACTGTGAGCAGAATCCGAGACAGGAGGACCTTCAGACGCGGGACTCACTGTGAGTCCACAGACGGGAAAATGTTTCCCCTCGGTCACAGACTGTTTCCATACATCCCGACTGTACATGATCAATAGAATTGGACCAATATTCATATAAAAGTGAATGAGATTTTACTTTCTCCTCTCCTTTCACTAGACAGCAGTTTTTCATTCTGAGCTTAATGAGCGAGCAGAAGCCGAGACAGGAAGGACCTTCAGAACCGGGACTCGCTGTGAGCAGAAGCCGAGACAGGCGGACTGTCAGACGCCCGTATCCCGGTCGGCCTCTGACCGTTTCCATACACCCAGATTATTCACAACCATTCGAATTTCACAAACATTCATATTAAAGTGGCTGATTTGTCATTTTCTCCTCTCCTTTCGCTTGAGACAGCATTTGTTAATTGTGAGCTTTATCAGCGACACAAAGAAGTAAAACGCAGATGTTGACTCACTGGCCTCAGACTGGTGTCTATTTTGTTTATTCATGAAATGAAAGTTGATAAACATTAGATATTGAGCAGCGATACGTGGATTTTCGGGCTTTTTCACACACTGGTCTGAAATGCAGCCTCTAAAGAAGGTCTCTCCTTTCACATGAGACAGCAGTCGTTAATTGTGAGCTTAATGAGAGAGCAGAAGCGGATACACGAAGACTTTCAGATACCATACTCACTGTGAGTCTACAGAAGGGAAAAAAATCTCCCTCGGCCACTTTCATACACCCAGATTGTTGATGAACATTAGAATTTGACAAACACTTTTATTAAATTGGCTGAGATTTTACTTTCTCCTCTCCTTTCACTAGACAGCAGTTTTTCATTCTGAGCTTAATGAGCGAGCAGAAGCCGAGACAGGAAGGACCTTCAGAACCGGGACTCGCTGTGAGCAGAAGCCGAGACAGGCGGACTGTCAGACGCGGGAATCACTGTGAGCAGAATCCGAGACAGGAGGACCTTCAGAAGCGGGACTCGCTGTGAGTCGACAGAAGGGAAAAAGATCCCCCTCGGCGGCTCACAGTGTCCATACATCCCGACTGTACATGAACAATAGAATTGGATCAATATTCATATAAAAGTGAATGAGATTTTACTTTCTCCTCTCCTTTCACTAGACAGCAATTTTTCATTCTGAGCTTAGTGAGCGAGCAGAAGCCGAGACAGCAGGACCTTCAGACGCGGGAATCACTGTGAGCAGAATCCGAGACAGGAGGACCTTCAGACGCGGGACTCACTGTGAGTCGACAGAAGGGAAAAAGATCCCCCTCGGCGGCTCACAGTTTCCATACATCCCGACTGTACATGATAAATAGAATTGGACCAATATTCATATAAAAGTGAATGAGATTTTACTTTCTCCTCTCCTTTCACTAGACAGCAGTTTTTCATTCTGAGCTTAATGAGCGAGCAGAAGCCGAGACAGGAAGGACCTTCAGAACCGGGACTCGCTGTGAGCAGAAGCCGAGACAGGAGGACCTTCAGAAGCAGGACTCGCTGTGAGTCGACAGAAGGGAAAAAGATCCCCCTCGGTGGCTCACAGTTTCCATACATCCCGACTGTACATGAACAATAGAATTGGATCAATATTCATATAAAAGTGAATGAGATTTTACTTTCTCCTCTCCTTTCACTAGACAGCAATTTTTCATTCTGAGCTTAGTGAGCGAGCAGAAGCCGAGACAGCAGGACCTTCAGACGCGGGAATCACTGTGAGCAGAATCCGAGACAGGAGGACCTTCAGACGCGGGACTCACTGTGAGTCGACAGAAGGGAAAAAGATCCCCCTCGGCGGCTCACAGTTTCCATACATCCCGACTGTACATGATAAATAGAATTGGACCAATATTCATATAAAAGTGAATGAGATTTTACTTTCTCCTCTCCTTTCACTAGACAGCAGTTTTTCATTCTGAGCTTAATGAGCGAGCAGAAGCCGAGACAGGAAGGACCTTCAGAACCGGGACTCGCTGTGAGCAGAAGCCGAGACAGGCGGACTGTCAGACGCGGGAATCACTGTGAGCAGAATCCGAGACAGGAGGACCTTCAGACGCGGGACTCACTGTGAGTCCACAGACGGGAAAATGTTTCCCCTCGGTCACAGACTGTTTCCATACATCCCGACTGTACATGATCAATAGAATTGGACCAATATTCATATAAAAGTGAATGAGATTTTACTTTCTCCTCTCCTTTCACTAGACAGCAGTTTTTCATTCTGAGCTTAATGAGCGAGCAGAAGCCGAGACAGGAAGGACCTTCAGAACCGGGACTCGCTGTGAGCAGAAGCCGAGACAGGCGGACTGTCAGACGCCCGTATCCCGGTCGGCCTCTGACCGTTTCCATACACCCAGATTATTCACAACCATTCGAATTTCACAAACATTCATATTAAAGTGGCTGATTTGTCATTTTCTCCTCTCCTTTCGCTTGAGACAGCATTTGTTAATTGTGAGCTTTATCAGCGACACAAAGAAGTAAAACGCAGATGTTGACTCACTGGCCTCAGACTGGTGTCTATTTTGTTTATTCATGAAATGAAAGTTGATAAACATTAGATATTGAGCAGCGATACGTGGATTTTCGGGCTTTTTCACACACTGGTCTGAAATGCAGCCTCTAAAGAAGGTCTCTCCTTTCACATGAGACAGCAGTCGTTAATTGTGAGCTTAATGAGAGAGCAGAAGCGGATACACGAAGACTTTCAGATACCATACTCACTGTGAGTCTACAGAAGGGAAAAAAATCTCCCTCGGCCACTTTCATACACCCAGATTGTTGATGAACATTAGAATTTGACAAACACTTTTATTAAATTGGCTGAGATTTTACTTTCTCCTCTCCTTTCACTAGACAGCAGTTTTTCATTCTGAGCTTAATGAGCGAGCAGAAGCCGAGACAGGAAGGACCTTCAGAACCGGGACTCGCTGTGAGCAGAAGCCGAGACAGGCGGACTGTCAGACGCGGGAATCACTGTGAGCAGAATCCGAGACAGGAGGACCTTCAGAAGCGGGACTCGCTGTGAGTCGACAGAAGGGAAAAAGATCCCCCTCGGCGGCTCACAGTTTCCATACATCCCGACTGTACATGATACAATAGAATTGGACCAATATTCATATAAAAGTGAATGAGATTTTACTTTCTCCTCTCCTTTCACTAGACAGCAGTTTTTCATTCTGAGCTTAATGAGCGAGCAGAAGCCGAGACAGGAAGGACCTTCAGAACCGGGACTCGCTGTGAGCAGAAGCCGAGACAGGAGGACCTTCAGACAGCAGGGACTCGCTGTGAGTCGACAGAAGGGAAAAAGATCCCCCTCGGTGGCTCACAGTTTCCATACATCCCGACTGTACATGAACAATAGAATTGGACTCAATATTCATATAAAAGTGAATGAGATTTTACTTTCTCCTCTCCTTTCACTAGACAGCAATTTTTCATTCTGAGCTTAGTGAGCGAGCAGAAGCCGAGACAGCAGGACCTTCAGACGCGGGAATCACTGTGAGCAGAATCCGAGACAGGAGGACCTTCAGACGCGGGACTCACTGTGAGTCGACAGAAGGGAAAAAGATCCCCCTCGGCGGCTCACAGTTTCCATACATCCCGACTGTACATGATAAATAGAATTGGACCAATATTCATATAAAAGTGAATGAGATTTTACTTTCTCCTCTCCTTTCACTAGACAGCAGTTTTTCATTCTGAGCTTAATGAGCGAGCAGAAGCCGAGACAGGAAGGACCTTCAGAACCGGGACTCGCTGTGAGCAGAAGCCGAGACAGGCGGACTGTCAGACGCGGGAATCACTGTGAGCAGAATCCGAGACAGGAGGACCTTCAGACGCGGGACTCACTGTGAGTCCACAGACGGGAAAATGTTTCCCCTCGGTCACAGACTGTTTCCATACATCCCGACTGTACATGATCAATAGAATTGGACCAATATTCATATAAAAGTGAATGAGATTTTACTTTCTCCTCTCCTTTCACTAGACAGCAGTTTTTCATTCTGAGCTTAATGAGCGAGCAGAAGCCGAGACAGGAAGGACCTTCAGAACCGGGACTCGCTGTGAGCAGAAGCCGAGACAGGCGGACTGTCAGACGCCCGTATCCCGGTCGGCCTCTGACCGTTTCCATACACCCAGATTATTCACAACCATTCGAATTTCACAAACATTCATATTAAAGTGGCTGATTTGTCATTTTCTCCTCTCCTTTCGCTTGAGACAGCATTTGTTAATTGTGAGCTTTATCAGCGACACAAAGAAGTAAAACGCAGATGTTGACTCACTGGCCTCAGACTGGTGTCTATTTTGTTTATTCATGAAATGAAAGTTGATAAACATTAGATATTGAGCAGCGATACGTGGATTTTCGGGCTTTTTCACACACTGGTCTGAAATGCAGCCTCTAAAGAAGGTCTCTCCTTTCACATGAGACAGCAGTCGTTAATTGTGAGCTTAATGAGAGAGCAGAAGCGGATACACGAAGACTTTCAGATACCATACTCACTGTGAGTCTACAGAAGGGAAAAAAATCTCCCTCGGCCACTTTCATACACCCAGATTGTTGATGAACATTAGAATTTGACAAACACTTTTATTAAATTGGCTGAGATTTTACTTTCTCCTCTCCTTTCACTAGACAGCAGTTTTTCATTCTGAGCTTAATGAGCGAGCAGAAGCCGAGACAGGAAGGACCTTCAGAACCGGGACTCGCTGTGAGCAGAAGCCGAGACAGGCGGACTGTCAGACGCGGGAATCACTGTGAGCAGAATCCGAGAGCAGGAGGACCTTCAGAACGCGGGACTCACTGTGAGTCCGACAGACGGGAAAAATGTTTCCCCCTCGCGGTCACAGACTGTTTCCATACATCCCGACTGTACATGATAAATAGAATTGGACCAATATTCATATAAAAGTGAATGAGATTTTACTTTCTCCTCTCCTTTCACTAGACAGCAGTTTTTCATTCTGAGCTTAATGAGCGAGCAGAAGCCGAGACAGGAAGGACCTTCAGAACCGGGACTCGCTGTGAGCAGAAGCCGAGACAGGCGGACTGTCAGACGCGGGAATCACTGTGAGCAGAATCCGAGACAGGAGGACCTTCAGACGCGGGACTCACTGTGAGTCCACAGACGGGAAAATGTTTCCCCCTCGGTCACAGACTGTTTCCATACATCCCGACTGTACATGATTAATAGAATTGGACCAATATTCATATAAAAGTGAATGAGATTTTACTTTCTCCTCTCCTTTCACTAGACAGCAGTTTTTCATTCTGAGCTTAATGAGCGAGCAGAAGCCGAGACAGAGGACCTTCAGACGCGGGATCCTGTGAGCAGAGCGAGCAGCGACTGTCAGACGGGAATCACTGTGAGCAGAATCCGAGACAGGAGGACCTTCAGAACGCAGGACTCGCTGTGAGTCGACAGAAGGGAAAAAGATCCCCCTCGGTGGCTCACAGTTTCCATACATCCCGACTGTACATGATACAATAGAATTGGACCAATATTCATATAAAAGTGAATGAGATTTTACTTTCTCCTCTCCTTTCACTAGACAGCAGTTTTTCATTCTGAGCTTAATGAGCGAGCAGAAGCCGAGACAGCAGGACCTTCAGACGCGGGACTCGCTGTGAGCAGAAGCCGAGACAGGCGCACTGTCAGACGCGGGACTCGCTGTGAGCAGAATCCGAGACAGGAGGACCTTCAGACGCGGGACTGACTGTGAGTCCACAGACGGGAAAAATGTTTCCCCTCGGTCACAGACTGTTTCCATACATCCCGACTGTACATGATTAATAGAATTGGACCAATATTCATATAAAAGTGAATGAGATTTTACTTTCTCCTCTCCTTTCACTAGACAGCAGTTTTTCATTCTGAGCTTAATGAGCGAGCAGAAGCCGAGACAGGAAGGACCTTCAGAACCGGGACTCGCTGTGAGCAGAAGCCGAGACAGGCGCACTGTCAGACGCGGGACTCGCTGTGAGCAGAATCCGAGACAGCAAGACTTTCAGACGCGGGACTCACTGTGAGTCCACAGACGGGAAAATGTTTCCCCTCGGTCACAGACTGTTTCCATACATCCCGACTGTACATGATTAATAGAATTGGACCAATATTCATATAAAAGTGAATGAGATTTTACTTTCTCCTCTCCTTTCACTAGACAGCAGTTTTTCATTCTGAGCTTAATGAGCGAGCAGAAGCCGAGACAGCAGGACCTTCAGACGCGGGACTCGCTGTGAGCAGAAGCCGAGACAGGCGCACTGTCAGACGCGGGACTCGCTGTGAGCAGAATCCGAGACAGGAGGACCTTCAGACGCGGGACTCACTGTGAGTCCACAGACGGGAAAATGTTTCCCCTCGGTCACAGACTGTTTCCATACATCCCGACTGTACATGATCAATAGAATTGGACCAATATTCATATAAAAGTGAATGAGATTTTACTTTCTCCTCTCCTTTCACTAGACAGCAGTTTTTCATTCTGAGCTTAATGAGCGAGCAGAAGCCGAGACAGGAAGGACCTTCAGAACCGGGACTCGCTGTGAGCAGAAGCCGAGACAGGCGGACTGTCAGACGCGGGAATCACTGTGAGCAGAATCCGAGACAGGAGGACCTTCAGAAGCGGGACTCGCTGTGAGTCGACAGAAGGGAAAAAGATCCCCCTCGGTGGCTCACAGTTTCCATACATCCCGACTGTACATGATCAATAGAATTGGACCAATATTCATATAAAAGTGAATGAGATTTTACTTTCTCCTCTCCTTTCACTAGACAGCAAGTTTTTCATTCTGAGCTTAATGAGCGAGCAGAAGCCGAGACAGGAAGGACCTTCAGAACCGGGACTCGCTGTGAGCAGAAGCCGAGACAGCGGACTGTCAGACGGGAATCACTGTGAGCAGAATCCGAGACAGGAGGACCTTCAGACGCGGGACTCACTGTGAGTCCACAGACGGGAAAATGTTTCCCCTCGGTCACAGACTGTTTCCATACATCCCGACTGTACATGATCAATAGAATTGGACCAATATTCATATAAAAGTGAATGAGATTTTACTTTCTCCTCTCCTTTCACTAGACAGCAGTTTTTCATTCTGAGCTTAATGAGCGAGCAGAAGCCGAGACAGGAAGGACCTTCAGAACCGGGACTCGCTGTGAGCAGAAGCCGAGACAGGCGGACTGTCAGACGCGGGAATCACTGTGAGCAGAATCCGAGACAGGAGGACCTTCAGAATCGGGACTCGCTGTGAGTCGACAGAAGGGAAAAAGATCCCCCTCGGCGGCTCACAGTGTCCATACATCCCGACTGTACATGAACAATAGAATTGGACCAATATTCATATAAAAGTCAATGAGATTTTACTTTCTCCTCTCCTTTCACTAGACAGCAATTTTTCATTCTGAGCTTAGTGAGCGCAGAAGCCGAGACAGCAGGACCTTCAGACGCGGGAATCACTGTGAGCAGAATCCGAGACAGGAGGACCTTCAGACGCGGACTCACTGTGAGTCGACAGAAGGGAAAAAGATCCCCCTCGGCGGCTCACAGTTTCCATACATCCCGACTGTACATGATAAATAGAATTGGACCAATATTCATATAAAAGTGAATGAGATTTTACTTTCTCCTCTCCTTTCACTAGACAGCAGTTTTTCATTCTGAGCTTAATGAGCGAGCAGAAGCCGAGACAGGAAGGACCTTCAGAACCGGGACTCGCTGTGAGCAGAAGCGAGACAGGCGGACTGTCAGACGCGGGAATCACTGTGAGC
>NW_026116091.1:0-42004 GCF_001640805.2 Lates calcarifer
TGAGATTTTACTTTCTCCTCTCCTTTCACTAGACAGCAGTTTTTCATTCTGAGCTTAATGAGCGAGCAGAAGCCGAGACAGGAAGGACCTTCAGAACCGGGACTCGCTGTGAGCAGAAGCCGAGACAGGAGGACTTCAGAATCACTGTGAGCAGAATCCGAGACAGGAGGACCTTCAGACGCGGGACTCACTGTGAGTCCACAGACGGGAAAAATGTTTCCCCTCGGTCACAGACTGTTTCCATACATCCCGACTGTACATGAACAATAGAATTGGACCAATATTCATATAAAAGTGAATGAGATTTTACTTTCTCCTCTCCTTTCACTAGACAGCAGTTTTTCATTCTGAGCTTAATGAGCGAGCAGAAGCCGAGACAGGAAGGACCTTCAGAACCGGGACTCGCTGTGAGCAGAAGCCAAGACAGGCGGACTGTCAGACGCCCGTATCCCGGTCGGCCTCTGACCGTTTCCATACACCCAGATTATTCACAACCATTCGAATTTCACAAACATTCATATTAAAGTGGCTGATTTGTCATTTTCTCCTCTCCTTTTCGCTTGAGACAGGCATTTGTTAATTGTGAGCTTTATCAGCGACACAAAGAAGTAAAACGCAGATGTTGACTCACTGGCCTCAGACTGGTGTCTATTTTGTTTATTCATGAAATGAAAGTTGATAAACATTAGATATTGAGCAGCGATACGTGGATTTTCGGGCTTTTTCACACACTGGTCTGAAATGCAGCCTCTAAAGAAGGTCTCTCCTTTCACATGAGACAGCAGTCGTTAATTGTGAGCTTAATGAGAGAGCAGAAGCGGATACACGAAGACTTTCAGATACCATACTAACTGTGAGTCTACAGAAGGGAAAAAAATCTCCCTCGGCCACTTTCATACACCCAGATTGTTGATGAACATTAGAATTTGACAAACACTTTTATTAAATTGGCTGAGATTTTACTTTCTCCTCTCCTTTCACTAGACAGCAGTTTTTCATTCTGAGCTTAATGAGCGAGCAGAAGCCGAGACAGGAAGGACCTTCAGAACCGGGACTCGCTGTGAGCAGAAGCCGAGACAGGCGGACTGTCAGACGCGGGAATCACTGTGAGCAGAATCCGAGACAGGAGGACCTTCAGAAGCGGGACTCGCTGGTGAGTCGACAGAAGGGAAAAAGATCCCCCTCGGCGGCTCACAGTGTCCATACATCCCGACTGTACACGAACAATAGAATTGGATCAATATTCATATAAAAGTGAATGAGATTTTACTTTCTCCTCTCCTTTCACTAGACAGCAATTTTTCATTCTGAGCTTAGTGAGCGAGCAGAAGCCGAGACAGCAGGACCTTCAGACGCGGGAATCACTGTGAGCAGAATCCGAGACAGGAGGACCTTCAGACGCGGGACTCACTGTGAGTCGACAGAAGGGAAAAAGATCCCCCTCGGCGGCTCACAGTTTCCATACATCCCGACTGTACATGATAAATAGAATTGGACCAATATTCATATAAAAGTGAATGAGATTTTACTTTCTCCTCTCCTTTCACTAGACAGCAGTTTTTCATTCTGAGCTTAATGAGCGAGCAGAAGCCGAGACAGGAAGGACCTTCAGAACCGGGACTCGCTGTGAGCAGAAGCCGAGACAGGCGGACTGTCAGACGCGGGAATCACTGTGAGCAGAAGCCGAGACAGGAGGACCTTCAGACGCGGGACTCACTGTGAGTCCACAGACGGGAAAATGTTTCCCCTCGGTCACAGACTGTTTCCATACATCCCGACTGTACATGATTAATAGAATTGGACCAATATTCATATAAAAGTGAATGAGATTTTACTTTCTCCTCTCCTTTCACTAGACAGCAGTTTTTCATTCTGAGCTTAATGAGCGAGCAGAAGCCGAGACAGGAAGGACCTTCAGACGCGGGAATCACTGTGAGCAGAATCCGAGACAGGAGGACCTTCAGAAGCGGGACTCGCTGTGAGTCGACAGAAGGGAAAAAGATCCCCCTCGGTGGCTCACAGTTTCCATACATCCCGACTGTACATGAACAATAGAATTGGACCAATATTCATATAAACGTGAATGAGATTTTACTTTCTCCTCTCCTTTCACTAGACAGCAGTTTTTCATTCTGAGCTTAATGAGCGAGCAGAAGCCGAGACAGCAGGACCTTCAGACGCGGGACTCGCTGTGAGCAGAAGCCGAGACAGGCGCACTGTCAGACGCGGGACTCGCTGTGAGCAGAATCCGAGACAGGAGGACCTTCAGACGCGGGACTCACTGTGAGTCCACAGACGGGAAAATGTTTCCCCTCGGTCACAGACTGTTTCCATACATCCCGACTGTACATGATTAATAGAATTGGACCAATATTCATATAAAAGTGAATGAGATTTTACTTTCTCCTCTCCTTTCACTAGACAGCAGTTTTTCATTCTGAGCTTAATGAGCGAGCAGAAGCCGAGACAGGAAGGACCTTCAGAACCGGGACTCGCTGTGAGCAGAAGCCGAGACAGGAGGACTTTCAGACGCCCGTATCCCGGTCGGCCTCTGACCGTTTCCATACACCCAGATTATTCACAACCATTCGAATTTCACAAACATTCATATTAAAGTGGCTGATTTGTCATTTTCTCCTCTCCTTTCGCTTGAGACAGCATTTGTTAATTGTGAGCTTTATCAGCGACACAAAGAAGTAAAACGCAGATGTTGACTCACTGGCCTCAGACTGGTGTCTATTTTGTTTATTCATGAAATGAAAGTTGATAAACATTAGATATTGAGCAGCGATACGTGGATTTTCGGGCTTTTTCACACACTGGTCTGAAATGCAGCCTCTAAAGAAGGTCTCTCCTTTCACATGAGACAGCAGTCGTTAATTGTGAGCTTAATGAGAGAGCAGAAGCGGATACACGAAGACTTTCAGATACCATACTCACTGTGAGTCTACAGAAGGGAAAAAAATCTCCCTCGGCCACTTTCATACACCCAGATTGTTGATGAACATTAGAATTTGACAAACACTTTTATTAAATTGGCTGAGATTTTACTTTCTCCTCTCCTTTCACTAGACAGCAGTTTTTCATTCTGAGCTTAATGAGCGAGCAGAAGCCGAGACAGGAAGGACCTTCAGAACCGGGACTCGCTGTGAGCAGAAACCGAGACAGGCGGACTGTCAGACGCGGGAATCACTGTGAGCAGAATCCGAGACAGGAGGACCTTCAGAAGCGGGACTCGCTGTGAGTCGACAGAAGGGAAAAAGATCCCCCTCGGTGGCTCACAGTTTCCATACATCCCGACTGTACATGAACAATAGAATTGGACCAATATTCATATAAACGTGAATGAGATTTTACTTTCTCCTCTCCTTTCACTAGACAGCAGTTTTTCATTCTGAGCTTAATGAGCGAGCAGAAGCCGAGACAGCAGGACCTTCAGACGCGGCACTCGCTGTGAGCAGAAGCCGAGACAGGCGCACTGTCAGACGCGGGACTCGCTGTGAGCAGAATTCGAGACAGGAGGACCTTCAGACGCGGGACTCACTGTGAGTCCACAGACGGGAAAATGTTTCCCCTCGGTCACAGACTGTTTCCATACATCCCGACTGTACATGATTAATAGAATTGGACCAATATTCATATAAAAGTGAATGAGATTTTACTTTCTCCTCTCCTTTCACTAGACAGCAGTTTTTCATTCTGAGCTTAATGAGCGAGCAGAAGCCGAGACAGGAAGGACCTTCAGAACCGGGACTCGCTGTGAGCAGAAGCCGAGACAGGCGGACTGTCAGACGCGGGAATCACTGTGAGCAGAATCCGAGACAAGAGGACCTTCAGACGCGGGACTCACTGTGAGTCCACAGACGGGAAAATGTTTCCCCTCGGTCACAGACTGTTTCCATACATCCCGACTGTACATGAACAATAGAATTGGACCAATATTCATATAAACGTGAATGAGATTTTACTTTCTCCTCTCCTTTCACTAGACAGCAATTTTTCATTCTGAGCTTAGTGAGCGAGCAGAAGCCGAGACAGCAGGACCTTCAGACGCGGGAATCACTGTGAGCAGAATCCGAGACAGGAGGACCTTCAGACGCGGGACTCACTGTGAGTCGACAGAAGGGAAAAAGATCCCCCTCGGCGGCTCACAGTTTCCATACATCCCGACTGTACATGATAAATAGAATTGGACCAATATTCATATAAAAGTGAATGAGATTTTACTTTCTCCTCTCCTTTCACTAGACAGCAGTTTTTCATTCTGAGCTTAATGAGCGAGCAGAAGCCGAGACAGGAAGGACCTTCAGAACCGGGACTCGCTGTGAGCAGAAGCCGAGACAGGCGGACTGTCAGACGCGGGAATCACTGTGAGCAGAATCCGAGACAGGAGGACCTTCAGACGCGGGACTCACTGTGAGTCCACAGACGGGAAAATGTTTCCCTTCGGTCACAGACTGTTTCCATACATCCCGACTGTACATGATCAATAGAATTGGACCAATATTCATGTAACAGTGATTGAGATTTTACTTTCTCCTCTCCTTTCACTAGACAGCAGTTTTTCATTCTGAGCTTAATGAGCGAGCAGAAGCCGAGACAGGAAGGACCTTCAGAACCGGGACTCGCTGTGAGCAGAAGCCGAGACAGGCGGACTGTCAGACGCGGGAATCACTGTGAGCAGAATCCGAGACAAGAGGACCTTCAGAATTGGGACTCGCTGTGAGTCGACAGAAGGGAAAAAGATCCCCCTCGGCGGCTCACAGTTTCCATACATCCCGACTGTACATGAACAATAGAATTGGACCAATATTCATATAAAAGTGAATGAGATTTTACTTTCTCCTCTCCTTTCACTAGACAGCAGTTTTTCATTCTGAGATTAATGAGCGAGCAGAAGCCGAGACAGGAAGGACCTTCAGAACCGGGACTCGCTGTGAGCAGAAACCGAGACAGGCGGACTGTCAGACGCGGGAATCACTGTGAGCAGAATCCGAGACAGGAGGACCTTCAGAAGCGGGACTCGCTGTGAGTCGACAGAAGGGAAAAGATCCCCCTCGGTGGCTCACAGTTTCCATACATCCCGACTGTACATGAACAATAGAATTGGACCAATATTCATATAAAGTGAATGAGATTTTACTTTCTCCTCTCCTTTCACTAGACAGCAGTTTTTCATTCTGAGCTTAATGAGCGAGCAGAAGCCGAGACAGCAGGACCTTCAGACGCGGACTCGCTGTGAGCAGAAGCCGAGACAGGCGCACTGTCAGACGCGGGACTCGCTGTGAGCAGAATCCGAGACAGGAGGACCTTCAGACGCGGGACTCACTGTGAGTCCACAGACGGGAAAATGTTTCCCCTCGGTCACAGACTGTTTCCATACATCCCGACTGTACATGATAAATAGAATTGGACCAATATTCATATAAAAGTGAATGAGATTTTACTTTCTCCTCTCCTTTCACTAGACAGCAGTTTTTCATTCTGAGCTTAATGAGCGAGCAGAAGCCGAGACAGGAAGGACCTTCAGAACCGGGACTCGCTGTGAGCAGAAGCCGAGACAGGCGGACTGTCAGACGCGGGAATCACTGTGAGCAGAATCCGAGACAGGAGGACCTTCAGACGCGGGACTCACTGTGAGTCCACAGACGGGAAAATGTTTCCCTTCGGTCACAGACTGTTTCCATACATCCCGACTGTACATGATCAATAGAATTGGACCAATATTCATGATAACAGTGAATTGAGATTTTACTTTCTCCTCTCCTTTCACTAGACAGCAGTTTTTCATTCTGAGCTTAATGAGCGAGCAGAAGCCGAGACAGGAAGGACCTTCAGAACCGGGACTCGCTGTGAGCAGAAGCCGAGACAGGCGGACTGTCAGACGCGGGAATCACTGTGAGCAGAATCCGAGACAGGAGGACCTTCAGAATCGGGACTCGCTGTGAGTCGACAGAAGGGAAAAAGATCCCCTCGCGGCTCACAGCTGTTTCCATACATCCCGACTGTACATGAACAATAGAATTGGACCAATATTCATATAAAAGTGAATGAGATTTTACTTTCTCCTCTCCTTTCACTAGACAGCAGTTTTTCATTCTGAGCTTAATGAGCGAGCAGAAGCCGAGACAGGAAGGACCTTCAGAACGGGACTCGCTGTGAGCAGAAGCCGAGACAGGCGGACTGTCAGACGCGGGAATCACTGTGAGCAGAATCCGAGACAGGAGGACCTTCAGAAGCGGGACTCGCTGTGAGTCGACAGAAGGGAAAAAGATCCCCCTCGGTGGCTCACAGTTTCCATACATCCCGACTGTACATGAACAATAGAATTGGACCAATATTCATATAAAAGTGAATGAGATTTTACTTTCTCCTCTCCTTTCACTAGACAGCAGTTTTTCATTCTGAGCTTAATGAGCGAGCAGAAGCCGAGACAGGAAGGACCTTCAGAACCGGGACTCGCTGTGAGCAGAAGCCGAGACAGGCGGCACTGTCAGACGCGGGAATCACTGTGAGCAGAATCCGAGACAGGAGGACCTTCAGACGCGGGACTCACTGTGAGTCCACAGACGGGAAAATGTTTCCCCTCCGGTCACAGACTGTTTCCATACATCCCGACTGTACATGATTAATAGAATTGGACCAATATTCATATAAAAGTGAATGAGATTTTACTTTCTCCTCTCCTTTCACTAGACAGCAGTTTTTCATTCTGAGCTTAATGAGCGAGCAGAAGCCGAGACAGGAAGGACCTTCAGAACCGGGACTCGCTGTGAGCAGAAGCCGAGACAGGCGGACTGTCAGACGCGGGAATCACTGTGAGCAGAATCCGAGACAGGAGGACCTTCAGAAGCGGGACTCGCTGTGAGTCGACAGAAGGGAAAAAGATCCCCCTCGGGGCTCACAGTTTCCATACATCCCGACTGTACATGATCAATAGAATTGGACCAATATTCATATAAAAGTGAATGAGATTTTACTTTCTCCTCTCCTTTCACTAGACAGCAGTTTTTCATTCTGAGCTTAGTGAGCGAGCAGAAGCCGAGACAGCAGGACCTTCAGACGCGGGAATCACTGTGAGCAGAATCCGAGACAGGAGGACCTTCAGACGCGGGACTCACTGTGAGTCGACAGAAGGGAAAAAGATCCCCCTCGGCGGCTCACAGTTTCCATACATCCCGACTGTACATGATAAATAGAATTGGACCAATATTCATATAAAAGTGAATGAGATTTTACTTTCTCCTCTCCTTTCACTAGACAGCAGTTTTTCATTCTGAGCTTAATGAGCGAGCAGAAGCCGAGACAGGAAGGACCTTCAGAACCGGGACTCGCTGTGAGCAGAAGCCGAGACAGGCGGACTGTCAGACGCGGGAATCACTGTGAGCAGAATCCGAGACAGGAGGACCTTCAGACGCGGGACTCACTGTGAGTCCACAGACGGGAAAATGTTTCCCCTCGGTCACAGACTGTTTCCATACATCCCGACTGTACATGATTAATAGAATTGGACCAATATTCATATAAAAGTGAATGAGATTTTACTTTCTCCTCTCCTTTCACTAGACAGCAGTTTTTCATTCTGAGCTTAATGAGCGAGCAGAAGCCGAGACAGGAAGGACCTTCAGAACCGGGACTCGCTGTGAGCAGAAGCCGAGACAGGCGGCACTGTCAGACGCGGGAATCACTGTGAGCAGAATCCGAGACAGGAGGACCTTCAGACGCGGGACTCACTGTGAGTCCACAGACGGGAAAATGTTTCCCCTCGGTCACAGACTGTTTCCATACATCCCGACTGTACATGATCAATAGAATTGGACCAATATTCATATAAAAGTGAATGAGATTTTACTTTCTCCTCTCCTTTCACTAGACAGCAGTTTTTCATTCTGAGCTTAGTGAGCGAGCAGAGCAGAAGCCGAGACAGCAGGACCTTCAGACGCGGGAATCACTGTGAGCAGAATCCGAGACAGGAGGACCTTCAGACGCGGGACTCACTGTGAGTCGACAGAAGGGAAAAAGATCCCCCTCGGCGGCTCACAGTTTCCATACATCCCGACTGTACATGATCAATAGAATTGGACCAATATTCATATAAAAGTGAATGAGATTTTACTTTCTCCTCTCCTTTCACTAGACAGCAGTTTTTCATTCTGAGCTTAGTGAGCGAGCAGAAGCCGAGACAGCAGGACCTTCAGACGCGGGAATCACTGTGAGCAGAATCCGAGACAGCAGGACCTTCAGACGCGGGAATCACTGTGAGCAGAATCCGAGACAGGAGGACCTTCAGACGCGGGACTCACTGTGAGTCGACAGAAGGGAAAGAGATCCCCCTCGGCGGCTCACAGTTTCCATACATCCAGACTGTACATGATAAATGGAATTGGACCAATATTCATATAAAAGTGAATGAGATTTTACTTTCTCCTCTCCTTTCACTAGACAGCAGTTTTTCATTCTGAGCTTAGTGAGCGAGCAGAAGCCGAGACAGGAAGGACCTTCAGAACCGGGACTCGCTGTGAGCAGAAGCCGAGACAGGCGGACTGTCAGACGCGGGAATCACTGTGAGCAGAATCCGAGACAGGAGGACCTTCAGACGCGGGACTCACTGTGAGTCCACAGACGGGAAAATGTTTCCCCTCGGTCACAGACTGTTTCCATACATCCCGACTGTACATGATTAATAGAATTGGACCAATATTCATATAAAAGTCAATGAGATTTTACTTTCTCCTCTCCTTTCACTAGACAGCAGTTTTTCATTCTGAGCTTAATGAGCGAGCAGAAGCCGAGACAGGAAGGACCTTCAGAACCGGGACTCGCTGTGAGCAGAAGCCGAGACAGGCGGACTGTCAGACGCGGGAATCACTGTGAGCAGAATCCGAGACAGGAGGACCTTCAGAAGCGGGACTCGCTGTGAGTCGACAGAAGGGAAAAAGATCCCCCTCGGCGGCTCACAGTTTCCATACATCCCGACTGTACATGAACAATAGAATTGGACCAATATTCATATAAACGTGAATGAGATTTTACTTTCTCCTCTCCTTTCACTAGACAGCAGTTTTTCATTCTGAGCTTAATGAGCGAGCAGAAGCCGAGACAGGAAGGACCTTCAGAACCGGGACTCGCTGTGAGCAGAAGCCGAGACAGGCGGACTGTCAGACGCGGGAATCACTGTGAGCAGAATCCGAGACAGGAGGACCTTCAGACGCGGGACTCACTGTGAGTCCACAGACGGGAAAATGTTTCCCCTCGGTCAAAGACTGTTTCCATACATCCCGACTGTACATGATAAATAGAATTGGACCAATATTCATATAAAAGTGAATGAGATTTTACTTTCTCCTCTCCTTTCACTAGACAGCAGTTTTTCATTCTGAGCTTAGTGAGCGAGCAGAAGCCGAGACAGCAGGACCTTCAGACGCGGGAATCACTGTGAGCAGAATCCGAGACAGCAGGACCTTCAGACGCGGGAATCACTGTGAGCAGAATCCGAGACAGGAGGACCTTCAGACGCGGGACTCACTGTGAGTCGACAGAAGGGAAAAAGATCCCCCTCGGCGGCTCACAGTTTCCATACATCCCGACTGTACATGATCAATAGAATTGGACCAATATTCATATAAAAGTGAATGAGATTTTACTTTCTCCTCTCCTTTCACTAGACAGCAGTTTTTCATTCTGAGCTTAGTGAGCGAGCAGAAGCCGAGACAGCAGGACCTTCAGACGCGGGAATCACTGTGAGCAGAATCCGAGACAGCAGGACCTTCAGACGCGGGAATCACTGTGAGCAGAATCCGAGACAGGAGGACCTTCAGACGCGGGACTCACTGTGAGTCGACAGAAGGGAAAAAGATCCCCCTCGGCGGCTCACAGTTTCCATACATCCCGACTGTACATGATAAATAGAATTGGACCAATATTCATATAAAAGTGAATGAGATTTTACTTTCTCCTCTCCTTTCACTAGACAGCAGTTTTTCATTCTGAGCTTAATGAGCGAGCAGAAGCCGAGACAGGAAGGACCTTCAGAACCGGGACTCGCTGTGAGCCGAAACCGAGACAGGCGGACTGTCAGACGCGGGAATCACTGTGAGCAGAATCCGAGACAGGAGGACCTTCAGACGCGGGACTCACTGTGAGTCCACAGACGGGAAAATGTTTCCCCTCGGTCACAGACTGTTTCCATACATCCCGACTGTACATGATTAATAGAATTGGACCAATATTCATATAAAAGTGAATGAGATTTTACTTTCTCCTCTCCTTTCACTAGACAGCAGTTTTTCATTCTGAGCTTAGTGAGCGAGCAGAAGCCGAGACAGCAGGACCTTCAGACGCGGGAATCACTGTGAGCAGAATCCGAGACAGGAGGACCTTCAGACGCGGGACTCACTGTGAGTCGACAGAAGGGAAAATGTTTCCCCTCGGTCACAGACTGTTTCCATACATCCCGACTGTACATGATCAATAGAATTGGACCAATATTCATATAAAAGTGAATGAGATTTTACTTTCTCCTCTCCTTTCACTAGACAGCAGTTTTTCATTCTGAGCTTAATGAGCGAGCAGAAGCCGAGACAGGAAGGACCTTCAGAACCGGGACTCGCTGTAAGCAGAAGCCGAGACAGGAGGACTTTCAGACGCCCGTATCCCGGTCGGCCTCTGACCGTTTCCATACACCCAGATTATTCACAACCATTCGAATTTCACTTTAAAGTGGCTGAATTGTCATTTTCTACTCTTCTTTCGCTTGAGACAGCATTTGTTAATTGTGAGCTTTATCAGCGACACAAAGAAGTAAAACGCAGATGTTGACTCACTGGCCTCAGACTGGTGTCTATTTTGTTTATTCATGAAATGAAAGTTGATAAACATTAGATATTGAGCAGCGATACGTGGATTTTCGGGCTTTTTCACACACTGGTCTGAAATGCAGCCTCTAAAGAAGGTCTCTCCTTTCACATGAGACAGCAGTCGTTAATTGTGACCTTAATGAGAGAGCAGAAGCGGATACACGAAGACTTTCAGATACCATACTCAGTGTGAATCCACAGAAGGGAAAAAAAATCTCGCTCGGCCACTTTCATACACCCAGATTGTTGATTGTAACCTCAGAATGAAAAACTGCTGTCTAGTGAAAGGAGAAGAGAAAGTCAAATCTCATTCACGTGTATATGTATATTTGTCAAATTCTAGTGTTCATGTACATTCGGGATGTATGGAAACTGTGAGCCGTCGAGGGGGATCTTTTTCCCTTCTGTCGACTCACATTGAGTCCCGCGTCTGAAAGTCCTACTGTACTGGCTTCTGCTCACAGCGAGTCCTACGTCTGAAAATCATCCAGTCTCGGCTTCTGCTCACAGTGAGTCCCGCGTCTGAAAGTCCTCCTGTCCCGGCTTCTGCTCACAGCGAGTCCCGCGTTTGAAAGTCCTCCTGTCCCGGCTTCTGCTCACAGTAAGTCCCGCGTCTGAAAGTCCGCCTGTCTCGGCTTCTGCTCGCTCACTAAGCTCAAAATGAAAAACTGCTGTCTAGTGAAAGGAGAAGAGAAAGTAAAATCTCATTCACGTGTATGTGTATATTTGTCAAATTCTAGTGTTCATGTACAGTCGGGATGAATGGAAACTGTGAACCGTCGAGGGGGATCTTTTTCCCTTCTGTCGACTCACATTGAGTCCCGCGTCTGAAAGTCCTACTGTACTGGCTTCTGCTCACAGCGAGTCCTACGTCTGAAAATCATCCAGTCTCGGCTTCTGCTCACAGTGAGTCCCGCGTCTGAAAGTCCTCCTGTCCCGGCTTCTGCTCACAGCGAGTCCCGCGTTTGAAAGTCCTCCTGTCCCGGCTTCTGCTCACAGTAAGTCCCGCGTCTGAAAGTCCGCCTGTCTCGGCTTCTGCTCGCTCACTAAGCTCAAAATGAAAAACTGCTGTCTAGTGAAAGGAGAAGAGAAAGTAAAATCTCATTCACGTGTATATGTATATTTGTCAAATTCTAGTGTTCATGTACAGTCGGGATGTATGGAAACTGTCAGCCCCCGAGGGGGATCTTTTTCCCTTCTGTCGACTCACAGTGAGTCCCGCGTCTGAAAGTCCTCCTGTCCCGGCTTCTGCTCACAGCGAGTCCCGCGTTTGAAACTCCTGCTGTCTCGGCTTCTGCTCACAGTTAGTCCCGCGTCTGAAAGTCCTCCTGTCTAGGCTTCTGCTCACAGTAACTCCCGCGTCTGAAAGTCCGCCTGTCTCGGCTTCTGCTCGCTCACTAAGCTCAGAATGAAAAACTGCTGTCTAGTGAAAGGAGAGGAGAAAGTAAAATCTCAACCAATTTAATAAAAGTGTTTGTCAAATTCTAATGTTCATCAACAATCTGGGTGTATGAAAGTGGCCGAGGGAGATCTTTTTCCCTTCTGTAGACTCAGTGAGTATGGTATCTGAAATTCTTTGTGTATCCGCTTCTGCTCTCTCATTAAGCTCACAATTAACCACTGCTGTCTCATGTGAAAGGAGAGACCTTCTTTAGAGGCTGCATTTCAGACCAGTGTGTGGAAAAAGCCCGAAAATCCACGTATCGCTGCTCAATATCTAATGTTTATCAACTTTCATTTCATGAATAAACAAAATAGACAGCAGTCTGAGGCCAGTGAGTCAACATCTGCGTTTTACTTCTTTCTGTCGCTGATAAAGCTAACAATTAACAAATGCTGTCTCCAGCGAAAGGAGAGGAGAAAATGACAAATCAGCCACTTTAATATGAATGTTTGTTAATTTCGAATGGTTGTGAATGATCTGGGTGTATGGAAACTGTCAGCGGCCGACCGGGATATTTTCCCTTGTGTGGACTCACAGTGAGTCCCGCGTCTGAAAGTCGTCTTGTCCCGGCTTCTGCTCACAGCGAGTCCCGCGTTTGAAACTCCTGCTGTCTCGGCTTCTGCTCATAGTTAGTCCCGCGTCTGAAAGTCCGCCTGTCTCGGCTTCTGCTCGCTCAGTAACTTCAGAATGGAAAAACTGCTGTCCAGTGAAAGGAGAAGAGAAAGTAAAATCTCATTCACGTGTATATGTATATTTGTCAAATTCTAGTGTTCATGTACAGTCGGGATGTATGGAAACTGTGAGCCGTCGAGGGGGATCTTTTTTCCCTTCTGTCGACTCACAGTGAGTCCCGCGTCTGAAAGTCCTCCTGTCCCGGCTTCTGCTCACAGCGAGTCCCGCGTTTGAAACTCCTGCTGTCTCGGCTTCTGCTCACAGTTAGTCCCGCGTCTGAAAGTCCGCCTGTCTCGGCTTCTGCTCGCTCAGTAACCTCAGAATGAAAAACTGCTGTCCAGTGAAAGGAGAGGAGATAGTAAAATCTCATTCACGTCTATATGAATATTGGTCAAATTCTATTGTTCATGTAGAGTCGGGATGTATGGAAACTGTCAGCCCCCGAGGGGGATCTTTTTCCCTTCTGTCGACTCACAGTGAGTCCCGCGTTTGAAAGTCCTCCTGTCTCGGCTTCTGCTCAAAGTGAGTCCGCGTGTGAAAGTGCTACTGTACTGGCTTCTGCTCACAGCGAGTCCTACGTCTGAAAATCATCCTGTCTCGGCTTCTGCTCACAGTAAGTCCCGCGTCTGAAAGTCCGCCTGTCTCGGCTTCTGCTCGCTCACTAAGCTCAAAATGAAAAACTGCTGTCTAGTGAAAGGAGAAGAGAAAGTAAAATCTCATTCACGTGTATATGTATATTTGTCAAATTCTAGTGTTCATGTACAGTCGGGATGAATGGAAACTGTGAGCAGTCGAGGGGGATCTTTTTCCCTTCTGTCGACTCACAGTGAGTCCCGCGTCTGAAAGTCCTCCTGTCCCGGCTTCTGCTCACAGCGAGTCCCGCGTTTGAAACTCCTGCTCTCTCGGCTTCTGCTCACAGTTAGTCCCGCGTCTGAAAGTCCGCCTGTCTCGGCTTCTGCTCGCTCAGTAACCTCAGAATGAAAAACTGCTGTCCAGTGAAAGGAGAGGAGATAGTAAAATCTCATTCACGTCTATATGAATATTGGTCAAATTCTATTGTTCATGTAGAGTCGGGATGTATGGAAACTGTCAGCCCCCGAGGGGGACCTTTTTCCCTTCTGTCGACTCACAGTGAGTCCCGCGTCTGAAAGTCCTCCTGTCCCAGCTTCTGCTCACAGCGAGTCCCGCGTTTGAAACTCCTGCTGTCTCGGCTTCTGCTCACAGTTAGTCCCGCGTCTGAAAGTCCTCCTGTCTCGGCTTCTGCTCGCTCAGTAACCTCAGAATGAAAAACTGCTGTCCAGTGAAAGGAGAGGAGATAGTAAAATCTCATTCACGTCTATATGAATATTGGTCAAATTCTATTGTTCATGTAGAGTCGGGATGTATGGAAACTGTCAGCCCCCGAGGGGGATCTTTTTCCCTTCTGTCGACTCACAGTGAGTCCCGCGTCTGAAAGTCCTCCTGTCCCGGCTTCTGCTCACAGCGAGTCCCGCGTTTGAAACTCCTGCTGTCTCGGCTTCTGCTCACAGTTAGTCCCGCGTCTGAAAGTCCTCCTGTCCCGGCTTCTGCTCACATTAACTCCCGCGTCTGAAAGTCCGCTTGTCTCGGCTTCTGCTCGCTCACTAAGCACAGAATGAAAAACTGCTGTCTCGTGAAAGGAGAAGAGAAAGTAAAATCTCAGCCAATTTAATAAAAGTGTTTGTCAAATTCTAATGTTCATCAACAATCTGGGTGTATGAAAGTGGCCGAGGGAGATCTTTTTCCCTTCTGTAGACTCAGTGAGTATGGTATCTGAAATTCTTCGTGTATCCGCTTCTGCTCTCTCATTAAGCTCACAATTAACGACTGCTGTCTCATGTGAAAGGAGAGACCTTCTTTAGAGGCTGCATTTCAGACCAGTGTGTGGAAAAAGCCCCGAAAATCCACGTATCGCTGCTCAATATCTAATGTTTATCAACTTTCATTTCATGAATAAACAAAATAGACAGCAGTCTGAGGCCAGTGAGTCAACATCTGCGTTTTACTTCTTTCTGTCGCTGATAAAGCTAACAATTAACAAATGCTGTCTCCAGCGAAAGGAGAGGAGAAAATGACAAATCAGCCACTTTAATATGAATGTTTGTTAATTTCGAATGGGTTGTGAATGATCTGGATGTATGGAAACTGTCAGCGGCCGACCGGCGATATTTTCCCTTGTGTGGACTCACAGTTAGTCCCGCGTCTGAAAGTCCGCCTGTCTCGGCTTCTGCTCGCTCAGTAACTTCAGAATGAAAAACTGCTGTCCAGTGAAAGGAGAGGAGATAGTAAAATCTCATTCACGTCTATATGAATATTGGTCAAATTCTATTGTTCATGTAGAGTCGGGATGTATGGAAACTGTCAGCCCCCGAGGGGGGATCTTTTTCCCTTCTGTCGACTCACAGTGAGTCCCGCGTCTGAAAGTCCTCCTGTCCCGGCTTCTGCTCACAGCGAGTCCCGCGTTTGAAACTCCTGCTGTCTCGGCTTCTGCTCACAGTTAGTCCCGGCGTCTGAAAGTCCTCCTGTCTAGGCTTCTGCTCACAGTAACTCCCGCGTCTGAAAGTCCGCCTGTCTCGGCTTCTGCTCGCTCACTAAGCTCAGAATGAAAAACTGCTGTCTAGTGAAAGGAGAGGAGAAAGTAAAATCTCAACCAATTTAATAAAAGTGTTTGTCAAATTCTAATGTTCATCAACAATCTGGGTGTATGAAAGTGGCCGAGGGAGATCTTTTTCCCTTCTGTAGACTCAGTGAGTATGGTATCTGAAATTCTTTGTGTATCCGCTTCTGCTCTCTCATTAAGCTCACAATTAACCACTGCTGTCTCATGTGAAAGGAGAGACCTTCTTTAGAGGCTGCATTTCAGACCAGTGTGTGGAAAAAGCCCGAAAATCCACGTATCGCTGCTCAATATCTAATGTTTATCAACTTTCATTTCATGAATAAACAAAATAGACAGCAGTCTGAGGCCAGTGAGTCAACATCTGCGTTTTACTTCTTTCTGTCGCTGATAAAGCTAACAATTAACAAATGCTGTCTCCAGCGAAAGGAGAGGAGAAAATGACAAATCAGCCACTTTAATATGAATGTTTGTTAATTTCGAATGGTTGTGAATGATCTGGGTGTATGGAAACTGTCAGCGGGCCGACCGGGATATTTTCCTTGTGTGGACTCACAGTGAGTCCGCGTCTGAAATCGTCTTGTCCGGCTTCTGCTCACAGCGGTCCCGCGTTTGAAACTCCTGCTGTCTCGGCTTCTGCTCATAGTTAGTCCCGCGTCGAAAGTCCGCCTGTCTCGGCTTCTGCTCGCCTCAGTAACCTCAGAATGAAAAACTGCTGTCCAGTGAAAGGAGAGGAGATAGTAAATCTCATTCACGTCTATATGAATATTGGTCAATTCTATTGTTCATGTAGAGTCGGGATGTATGGAAACTGTCAGCCCCGTCGAGGGGGATCTTTTTCCCTTCTGTCGACTCACAGTGAGTCCCGCGTCTGAAAGTCCTCCTGTCCCGGCTTCTGCTCACAGCGAGTCCCGCGTTTGAAACTCCTGCTGTCTCGGCTTCTGCTCACAGTTAGTCCCGCGTCTGTTCAGTAAGTCCTGTCCTGTCTCAGTGAGTCTTCTGTCTTCACAGTAACTCCCGCGTTCTGCTCAAAGTCCGCGTCTGTCTCCTGGCTTCTGCTCGCTCACTAAGCTCAGAATGAAAAACTGCTGTCTAGTGAAAGGAGAAGAGAAAGTAAAATCTCATTCAATTTAATAAAAGTGTTTGTCAAATTCTAATGTTCATCAACAATCTGGGTGTATGAAAGTGGCCGAGGGAGATCTTTTTCCCTTCTGTAGACTCAGTGAGTATGGTATCTGAAATTCATCCGCTTCTGCTCTCTCATTAAGCTCACAATTAACGACTGCTGTCTCATGTGAAAGGAGAGACCTTCTTTAGAGGCTGCATTTCAGACCAGTGTGTGGAAAAAGCCCGAAAATCCACGTATCGCTGCTCAATATCTAATGTTTATCAACTTTCATTTCATGAATAAACAAAATAGACAGCAGTCTGAGGCCAGTGAGTCAACATCTGCGTTTTACTTCTTTCTGTCCTGATAAAGCGCTGTCTCCAGCGAAAGGAGAGGGAAAATGACAAATCAGCCACTTTAATATGAATGTTTGTTAATTTCGAATGGTTGTGAATGATCTGCTGTCTATTTTCCCTTGTGCTCACAGTCCCGCGTCTGAAAGTCTGCTGCTCACAGTTAGTCTCCGCGTCTGAAAGTCCGCCTGTCTCGGCTTCTGCTCGCTCAGTAACCTCAGAATGAAAAACTGCTGTCCAGTGAAAGGAGAGGAGATAGTAAAATCTCATTCACGTCTATATGAATATTGGTCAAATTCTATTGTTCATGTAGAGTCGGGATGTATGGAAACTGTCAGCCCCCGAGGGGGATCTTTTTCCCTTCTGTCGACTCACAGTGAGTCCCGCGTCTGAAAGTCCTCCTGTCCCGGCTTCTGCTCACAGCGAGTCCCGCGTTTGAAACTCCTGCTGTCTCGGCTTCTGCTCACAGTTAGTCCCGCGTCTGAAAGTCCTCCTCCCGTTCTGCTCACAGCGAGTCCCGCGTTTGAAACTCCTGCTCTCGGCTTCTGCTCACAGTTAGTCCCGCGTCTGAAAGTCTCCCGCGTCTGAAAGTCCGCTTGTCTCGGCTTCTGCTCGCTCACTAAGCTCAGAATGAAAAACTGCTGTCTAGTGAAAGGAGAAGAGAAAGTAAAATCTCAGCCAATTTAATAAAAGTGTTTGTCAAATTCTAATGTTCATCAACAATCTGGGTGTATGAAAGTGGCCGAGGGAGATCTTTTTCCCTTCTGTAGACTCAGTGAGTATGGTATCTGAAATTCTTCGTGTATCCGCTTCTGCTCTCTCATTAAGCTCACAATTAACGACTGCTGTCTCATGTGAAAGGAGAGACCTTCTTTAGAGGCTGCATTTCAGACCAGTGTGTGGAAAAAGCCCGAAAATCCACGTATCGCTGCTCAATATCTAATGTTTATCAACTTTCATTTCATGAATAAACAAAATAGACAGCAGTCTGAGGCCAGTGAGTCAACATCTGCGTTTTACTTCTTTCTGTCGCTGATAAAGCTAACAATTAACAAATGCTGTCTCCAGCGAAAGGAGAGGAGAAAATGACAAATCAGCCACTTTAATATGAATGTTTGTTAATTTCGAATGGTTGTGAATGATCTGGATGTATGGAAACTGTCAGCGGCCGACCGGATATTTTCCCTTGTGTGGACTCACAGTTAGTCCCGCGTCTGAAAGTCCGCCTGTCTCGGCTTCTGCTCGCTCAGTAACTTCAGAATGAAAAACTGCTGTCCAGTGAAAGGAGAGGAGATAGTAAAATCTCATTCACGTCTATATGAATATTGGTCAAATTCTATTGTTCATGTAGAGTCGGGATGTATGGAAACTGTCAGCCCCCGAGGGGGATCTTTTTCCCTTCTGTCGACTCACAGTGAGTCCCGCGTCTGAAAGTCCTCCTGTCCCGGCTTCTGCTCACAGCGAGTCCCGCGTTTGAAACTCCTGCTGTCTCGGCTTCTGCTCACAGTTAGTCCCGCGTCTGAAAGTCCTCCTGTCTAGGCTTCTGCTCACAGTAACTCCCGCGTCTGAAAGTCCGCCTGTCTCGGCTTCTGCTCGCTCACTAAGCTCAGAATGAAAAACTGCTGTCTAGTGAAAGGAGAGGAGAAAGTAAAATCTCAACCAATTTAATAAAAGTGTTTGTCAAATTCTAATGTTCATCAACAATCTGGGTGTATGAAAGTGGCCGAGGGAGATCTTTTTCCCTTCTGTAGACTCAGTGAGTATGGTATCTGAAATTCTTTGTGTATCCGCTTCTGCTCTCTCATTAAGCTCACAATTAACCACTGCTGTCTCATGTGAAAGGAGAGACCTTCTTTAGAGGCTGCATTTCAGACCAGTGTGTGGAAAAAGCCCGAAAATCCACGTATCGCTGCTCAATATCTAATGTTTATCAACTTTCATTTCATGAATAAACAAAATAGACAGCAGTCTGAGGCCAGTGAGTCAACATCTGCGTTTTACTTCTTTCTGTCGCTGATAAAGCTAACAATTAACAAATGCTGTCTCCAGCGAAAGGAGAGGAGAAAATGACAAATCAGCCACTTTAATATGAATGTTTGTTAATTTCGAATGGTTGTGAATGATCTGGATGTATGGAAACTGTCAGCGGCCGACCGGGATATTTTCCCTTGTGTGGACTCACAGTGAGTCCTCACAGTGAGTCCCGCGTCTGAAAGTCGTCTTGTCCCGGCTTCTGCTCACAGCGAGTCCCGCGTTTGAAACTCCTGCTGTCTCGGCTTCTGCTCATAGTTAGTCCCGCGTCTGAAAGTCCGCCTGTCTCGGCTTCTGCTCGCTCAGTAACTTCAGAATGAAAAACAGAATGAAAATTTGTCTGCTGTCAGTCGGGAGTGAAAGGAGCCGTCGAGGAGACTCAGTAAAATCTCATTCACGTTAGTCCCGCGTCTGAAAGTAGTAACCTCAGAATATGCTGTCCAGTCTCATTCACGTCTATATGAATATTGGTCAAATTCTATTGTTCATGTAGAGTCGGGATGTATGGAAACTGTCAGCCCCCGAGGGGGATCTTTTTCCCTTCTGTCGACTCACAGTGAGTCCCGCGTTTGAAAGTCCTCCTGTCTCGGCTTCTGCTCAAAGTGAGTCCGCGTGTGAAAGTGCTACTGTACTGGCTTCTGCTCACAGCGAGTCCTACGTCTGAAAATCATCCTGTCTCGGCTTCTGCTCACAGTAAGTCCCGCGTCTGAAAGTCCGCCTGTCTCGGCTTCTGCTCGCTCACTAAGCTCAAAATGAAAAACTGCTGTCTAGTGAAAGGAGAAGAGAAAGTAAAATCTCATTCACGTGTATATGTATATTTGTCAAATTCTAGTGTTCATGTACAGTCGGGATGAATGGAAACTGTGAGCAGTCGAGGGGGATCTTTTTCCCTTCTGTCGACTCACAGTGAGTCCCGCGTCTGAAAGTCCTCCTGTCCCGGCTTCTGCTCACAGCGAGTCCCGCGTTTGAAACTCCTGCTCTCTCGGCTTCTGCTCACAGTTAGTCCCGCGTCTGAAAGTCCGCCTGTCTCGGCTTCTGCTCGCTCAGTAACCTCAGAATGAAAAACTGCTGTCCAGTGAAAGGAGAGGAGATAGTAAAATCTCATTCACGTCTATATGAATATTGGTCAAATTCTATTGTTCATGTAGAGTCGGGATGTATGGAAACTGTCAGCCCCCGAGGGGGACTTTTTCCCTTCTGTCGACTCACAGTGAGTCCCGCGTCTGAAAGTCCTCCTGTCCCGGCTTCTGCTCACAGCGAGTCCCGCGTTTGAAACTCCTGCTGTCTCGGCTTCTGCTCACAGTTAGTCCCGCGTCTGAAAGTCCTCCTGTCCCGGCTTCTGCTCACATTAACTCCCGCGTCTGAAAGTCCGCTTGTCTCGGCTTCTGCTCGCTCACTAAGCTCAGAATGAAAAACTGCTGTCTAGTGAAAGGAGAGGAGAAAGTAAAATCTCACCAATTTAATAAAAGTGTTTGTCAAATTCTAATGTTCATCAACAATCTGGGTGTATGAAAGTGGCCGAGGGAGATCTTTTTTCCCTTCTGTAGACTCAGTGAGTATGGTATCTGAAATTCTTCGTGTATCCGCTTCTGCTCCTCTCATTAAGCTCACAATTAACGACTGCTGTCTCATGTGAAAGGAGAGACCTTCTTTAGAGGCTGCATTTCAGACCAGTGTGTGGAAAAAGCCCGAAAATCCACGTATCGCTGCTCAATATCTAATGTTTATCAACTTTCATTTCATGAATAAACAAAATAGACAGCAGTCTGAGGCCAGTGAGTCAACATCTGCGTTTTACTTCTTTCTGTCGCTGATAAAGCTAACAATTAACAAATGCTGTCTCCAGCGAAAGGAGAGGAGAAAATGACAAATCAGCCACTTTAATATGAATGTTTGTTAATTTCGAATGGTTGTGAATGATCTGGATGTATGGAAACTGTCAGCGGCGACCGGGATATTTTCCCTTGTGTGGACTCACAGTTAGTCCCGCGTCTGAAAGTCCGCCTGTCTCGCTTCTGCTCGCTCCAGTAAACTTCAGAATGAAAAACTGCTGTCCAGTGAAAGGAGAGGAGATAGTAAAATCTCATTCACGTCTATATGAATATTGTCAAATTCTATTGTTCATGTAGAGTCGGGATGTATGGAAACTGTCAGCCCCCGAGGGGGATCTTTTTCCCTTCTGTCGACTCACAGTGAGTCCCGCGTCTGAAAGTCCTCCTGTCCCGGCTTCTGCTCACAGCGAGTCCCGCGTTTGAAACTCCTGCTGTCTCGGCTTCTGCTCACAGTTAGTCCCGCGTCTGAAAATCCTCCTGTCTAGGCTTCTGCTCACAGTAACTCCCGCGTCTGAAAGTCCGCCTGTCTCGGCTTCTGCTCGCTCACTAAGCTCAGAATGAAAAACTGCTGTCTAGTGAAAGGAGAGGAGAAAGTAAAATCTCAACCAATTTAATAAAAGTGTTTGTCAAATTCTAATGTTCATCAACAATCTGGGTGTATGAAAGTGGCCGAGGGAGATCTTTTTCCCTTCTGTAGACTCAGTGAGTATGGTATCTGAAATTCTTTGTGTATCCGCTTCTGCTCTCTCATTAAGCTCACAATTAACCACTGCTGTCTCATGTGAAAGGAGAGACCTTCTTTAGAGGCTGCATTTCAGACCAGTGTGTGGAAAAAGCCCGAAAATCCACGTATCGCTGCTCAATATCTAATGTTTTCAACTTTCATGATGAATAATGTATGGAAACTGTCAGCGGCCAGTGGGATATTTTCCCTTCTGTCGCTGATAAAGCTCAATTAACAAATGCTGTCTCCAGTCCCGCGTCTGAAAGTCGTCTGTCCCGGCTTCTGCTCACAGCGAGTCCCGCGTTTGAAACTCCTGCTTCTCGGCTTCTGCTCCACAGTTAGTCCCGCGTCTGAAAGTCCGCCTGTCTCGGCTTCTGCTCGCTCAGTAACTTCAGAATGAAAAACTGCTGTCCAGTGAAAGGAGAGGAGATAAGTAAAATCTCATTCACGTCTATATGAATATTGGTCAAATTCTATTGTTCATGTAGAGTCGGGATGTATGGAAACTTAGACTTGTCGATCCAGGGTGCGTCTGAATCTGTCTGCTCACAGCGAGTCCCGCGTTTGAAATCCTCTGTTGGCTTTGCTCACAGCCGTAAGTCTTGTACTCTGCTAGTAGCGTCGAGCTTCTTGCTCACCAGTGATCCGCGTCTGAAAGTCCATCGTCTGTCTCTTTGTAGTCTTTTTCCCTTCTGTCGACTCACAGTGAGTCCCGCGTCTGAAAGTCCTCCTGTCCCGCTTCTGCCACAGCGATCCGCGTTTGAAACTCCTGCTGTCTCGGCTCTGCTCACAGTTAGTCCCGCGTCGAAAGTCCGCCTGTCTCGGCTTCTGCTCGCTCAGTAACCTCAGAATGAAAAACTGCTGTCCAGTGAAAAGAGAGGAGATAGTAAATCTCATTCACGTCTATATGAATATTGGTCAATCTATTGTTCATGTAGAGTCGGGATGTATGGAAACTGTCAGCCCCGAGGGGGATCTTTTTCCCTTCTGTCGACTCACAGTGAGTCCCGCGTCTGAAAAGTCCTCCTGTCCCGGCTTCTGCTCACAGCGAGTCCCGCGTTTGAAACTCCTGCTGTCTCGGCTTCTGCTCACAGTTAGTCCCGCGTCTGAAAGTCCTCCTGTCCCGGCTTCTGCTCACATTAACTCCCGCGTCTGAAAGTCCGCTTGTCTCGGCTTCTGCTGGCTCACTAAGCTCAGAATGAAAAACTGCTGTCTAGTGAAAGGAGAGGAGAAAGTAAAATCTCAGCCAATTTAATAAAAGTGTTTGTCAAATTCTAATGTTCATCAACAATCTGGGTGTATGAAAGTGGCCGAGGGAGATCTTTTTCCCTTCTGTAGACTCACAGTGAGTATGGTATCTGAAATTCTTCGTGTATCCGCTTCTGCTCTCTCATTAAGCTCACAATTAACGACTGCTGTCTCATGTGAAAGGGAGAGACCTTCTTTAGAGGCTGCATTTCAGACCAGTGTGTGGAAAAAGCCCGAAAATCCACGTATCGCTGCTCAATATCTAATGTTTATCAACTTTCATTTCATGAATAAACAAAATAGACAGCAGTCTGAGGCCAGTGAGTCAACATCTGCGTTTTACTTCTTTCTGTCGCTGATAAAGCTAACAATTAACAAATGCTGTCTCCAGCGAAAGGAGAGGAGAAAATGACAAATCAGCCACTTTAATATGAATGTTTGTTAATTTCGAATGGTTGTGAATGATCTGGATGTATGGAAACTGTCAGCGGCCGACCGGGATATTTTCCCTTGTGTGGACTCACAGTTAGTCCCGCGTCTGAAAGTCCGCCTGTCTCGGCTTCTGCTCGCTCAGTAACTTCAGAATGAAAAAACTGCTGTCCAGTGAAAGGAGAGGAGATAGTAAAATCTCATTCACGTGTATATGAATATTGGTCAAATTCTATTGTTCATGTAGAGTCGGGATGTATGGAAACTGTCAGCCCCCGAGGGGGATCTTTTTCCCTTCTGTCGACTCACAGTGAGTCCCGCGTCTGAAAGTCCTCCTGTCCCGGCTTCTGCTCACAGCGAGTCCCGCGTTTGAAACTCCTGCTGTCTCGGCTTCTGCTCACAGTTAGTCCCGCGTCTGAAAATCCTCCTGTCTAGGCTTCTGCTCACAGTAACTCCCGCGTCTGAAAGTCCGCCTGTCTCGGCTTCTGCTCGCTCACTAAGCTCAGAATGAAAAACTGCTGTCTAGTGAAAGGAGAGGAGAAAGTAAAATCTCAACCAATTTAATAAAAGTGTTTGTCAAATTCTAATGTTCATCAACAATCTGGGTGTATGAAAGTGGCCGAGGGAGATCTTTTTCCCTTCTGTAGACTCAGTGAGTATGGTATCTGAAATTCTTTGTGTATCCGCTTCTGCTCTCTCATTAAGCTCACAATTAACCACTGCTGTCTCATGTGAAAGGAGAGACCTTCTTTAGAGGCTGCATTTCAGACCAGTGTGTGGAAAAAGCCCGAAAATCCACGTATCGCTGCTCAATATCTAATGTTTATCAACTTTCATTTCATGAATAAACAAAATAGACAGCAGTCTGAGGCCAGTGAGTCAACATCTGCGTTTTACTTCTTTCTGTCGCTGATAAAGCTAACAATTAACAAATGCTGTCTCCAGCGAAAGGAGAGGAGAAAATGACAAATCAGCCACTTTAATATGAATGTTTGTTAATTTCGAATGGTTGTGAATGATCTGGATGTATGGAAACTGTCAGCGGCCGACCGGGATATTTTCCCTTGTGTGGACTCACAGTGAGTCCCGCGTCTGAAAGTCGTCTTGTCCCGGCTTCTGCTCACAGCGAGTCCCGCGTTTGAAACTCCTGCTGTCTCGGCTTCTGCTCATAGTTAGTCCCGCGTCTGAAAGTCCGCCTGTCTCGGCTTCTGCTCGCTCAGTAACTTCAGAATGAAAAACTGCTGTCCAGTGAAAGGAGAAGAGAAAGTAAAATCTCATTCACGTGTATATGTATATTTGTCAAATTCTAGTGTTCATGTACAGTCGGGATGTATGGAAACTGTGAGCCGTCGAGGGGGATCTTTTTCCCTTCTGTCGACTCACAGTGAGTCCCGCGTCTGAAAGTCCTCCTGTCCCGGCTTCTGCTCACAGCGAGTCCCGCGTTTGAAACTCCTGCTGTCTCGGCTTCTGCTCACAGTTAGTCCCGCGTCCGAAAGTCCGCCTGTCTCGGCTTCTGCTCGCTCAGTAACCTCAGAATGAAAAACTGCTGTCCAGTGAAAGGAGAGGAGATAGTAAAATCTCATTCACGTCTATATGAATATTGGTCAAATTCTATTGTTCATGTAGAGTCGGGATGTATGGAAACTGTCAGCCCCCGAGGGGGATCTTTTTCCCTTCTGTCGACTCACAGTGAGTCCCGCGTTTGAAAGTCCTCCTGTCTCGGCTTCTGCTCAAAGTGAGTCCGCGTGTGAAAGTGCTACTGTACTGGCTTCTGCTCACAGCGAGTCCTACGTCTGAAAATCATCCTGTCTCGGCTTCTGCTCACAGTAAGTCCCGCGTCTGAAAGTCCGCCTGTCTCGGCTTCTGCTCGCTCACTAAGCTCAAAATGAAAAACTGCTGTCTAGTGAAAGGAGAAGAGAAAGTAAAATCTCATTCACGTGTATATGTATATTTGTCAAATTCTAGTGTTCATGTACAGTCGGGATGAATGGAAACTGTGAGCAGTCGAGGGGGATCTTTTTCCCTTCTGTCGACTCACAGTGAGTCCCGCGTCTGAAAGTCCTCCTGTCCCGGCTTCTGCTCACAGCGAGTCCCGCGTTTGAAACTCCTGCTCTCTCGGCTTCTGCTCACAGTTAGTCCCGCGTCTGAAAGTCCGCCTGTCTCGGCTTCTGCTCGCTCAGTAACCTCAGAATGAAAAACTGCTGTCCAGTGAAAGGAGAGGAGATAGTAAAATCTCATTCACGTCTATATGAATATTGGTCAAATTCTATTGTTCATGTAGAGTCGGGATGTATGGAAACTGTCAGCCCCCGAGGGGGATCTTTTTCCCTTCTGTCGACTCACAGTGAGTCCCGCGTCTGAAAGTCCTCCTGTCCCGGCTTCTGCTCACAGCGAGTCCCGCGTTTGAAACTCCTGCTGTCTCGGCTTCTGCTCACAGTTAGTCCCGCGTCTGAAAATCCTCCTGTCTAGGCTTCTGCTCGCTCAGTAACTTCAGAATGAAAAACTGCTGTCCAGTGAAAGGAGAAGAGAAAGTAAAATCTCATTCACGTGTATATGTATATTTGTCAAATTCTAGTGTTCATGTACAGTCGGGATGTATGGAAACTGTGAGCCGTCGAGGGGGATCTTTTTCCCTTCTGTCGACTCACAGTGAGTCCCGCGTCTGAAAGTCCTCCTGTCCCGGCTTCTGCTCACAGCGAGTCCCGCGTTTGAAACTCCTGCTCTCTCGGCTTCTGCTCACAGTTAGTCCCGCGTCTGAAAGTCCGCCTGTCTCGGCTTCTGCTCGCTCAGTAACCTCAGAATGAAAAACTGCTGTCCAGTGAAAGGAGAGGAGATAGTAAAATCTCATTCACGTCTATATGAATATTGGTCAAATTCTATTGTTCATGTAGAGTCGGGATGTATGGAAACTGTCAGCCCCCGAGGGGGACCTTTTTCCCTTCTGTCGACTCACAGTGAGTCCCGCGTCTGAAAGTCCTCCTGTCCCGGCTTCTGCTCACAGCGAGTCCCGCGTTTGAAACTCCTGCTGTCTCGGCTTCTGCTCACAGTTAGTCCCGCGTCTGAAAGTCCTCCTGTCTCGGCTTCTGCTCGCTCAGTAACCTCAGAATGAAAAACTGCTGTCCAGTGAAAGGAGAGGAGATAGTAAAATCTCATTCACGTCTATATGAATATTGGTCAAATTCTATTGTTCATGTAGAGTCGGGATGTATGGAAACTGTCAGCCCCCGAGGGGGATCTTTTTCCCTTCTGTCGACTCACAGTGAGTCCCGCGTCTGAAAGTCCTCCTGTCCCGGCTTCTGCTCACAGCGAGTCCCGCGTTTGAAACTCCTGCTGTCTCGGCTTCTGCTCACAGTTAGTCCCGCGTCTGAAAGTCCTCCTGTCCCGGCTTCTGCTCACATTAACTCCCGCGTCTGAAAGTCCGCTTGTCTCGGCTTCTGCTGGCTCACTAAGCTCAGAATGAAAAACTGCTGTCTAGTGAAAGGAGAGGAGAAAGTAAAATCTCAGCCAATTTAATAAAAGTGTTTGTCAAATTCTAATGTTCATCAACAATCTGGGTGTATGAAAGTGGCCGAGGGAGATCTTTTTCCCTTCTGTAGACTCAGTGAGTATGGTATCTGAAATTCTTCGTGTATCCGCTTCTGCTCTCTCATTAAGCTCACAATTAACGACTGCTGTCTCATGTGAAAGGAGAGACCTTCTTTAGAGGCTGCATTTCAGACCAGTGTGTGGAAAATGCCGGAAAATCCACGTATCGCTGCTCAATATCTAATGTTTATCAACTTTCATTTCATGAATAAACAAAATAGACAGCAGTCTGAGGCCAGTGAGTCAACATCTGCGTTTTACTTCTTTCTGTCGCTGATAAAGCTAACAATTAACAAATGCTGTCTCCAGCGAAAGGAGAGGAGAAAATGACAAATCAGCCACTTTAATATGAATGTTTGTTAATTTCGAATGGTTGTGAATGATCTGGATGTATGGAAACTGTCAGCGGCCGACCGGGATATTTTCCCTTGTGTGGACTCACAGTTAGTCCCGCGTCTGAAAGTCCGCCTGTCTCGGCTTCTGCTCGCTCAGTAACTTCAGAATGAAAAACTGCTGTCCAGTGAAAGGAGAGGAGATAGTAAAATCTCATTCACGTCTATATGAATATTGGTCAAATTCTATTGTTCATGTAGAGTCGGGATGTATGGAAACTGTCAGCCCCCGAGGGGGATCTTTTTCCCTTCTGTCGACTCACAGTGAGTCCCGCGTCTGAAAGTCCTCCTGTCCCGGCTTCTGCTCACAGCGAGTCCCGCGTTTGAAACTCCTGCTGTCTCGGCTTCTGCTCACAGTTAGTCCCGCGTCTGAAAATCCTCCTGTCTAGGCTTCTGCTCACAGTAACTCCCGCGTCTGAAAGTCCGCCTGTCTCGGCTTCTGCTCGCTCACTAAGCTCAGAATGAAAAACTGCTGTCTAGTGAAAGGAGAGGAGAAAGTAAAATCTCAACCAATTTAATAAAAGTGTTTGTCAAATTCTAATGTTCATCAACAATCTGGGTGTATGAAAGTGGCCGAGGGAGATCTTTTTCCCTTCTGTAGACTCAGTGAGTATGGTATCTGAAATTCTTTGTGTATCCGCTTCTGCTCTCTCATTAAGCTCACAATTAACCACTGCTGTCTCATGTGAAAGGAGAGACCTTCTTTAGAGGCTGCATTTCAGACCAGTGTGTGGAAAAAGCCCGAAAATCCACGTATCGCTGCTCAATATCTAATGTTTATCAACTTTCATTTCATGAATAAACAAAATAGACAGCAGTCTGAGGCCAGTGAGTCAACATCTGCGTTTTACTTCTTTCTGTCGCTGATAAAGCTAACAATTAACAAATGCTGTCTCCAGCGAAAGGAGAGGAGAAAATGACAAATCAGCCACTTTAATATGAATGTTTGTTAATTTCGAATGGTTGTGAATGATCTGGATGTATGGAAACTGTCAGCGGCCGACCGGGATATTTTCCCTTGTGTGGACTCACAGTGAGTCCCGCGTCTGAAAGTCGTCTTGTCCCGGCTTCTGCTCACAGCGAGTCCCGCGTTTGAAATTCCTGCTGTCTCGGCTTCTGCTCGCTCACTAAGTTCAGAATGAAAAACTGCTGTCTAGTGAAAGGAGAAGAGAAAGTAAAATCTCATTCATGTGTATATGTATATTTGTCAAATTCTAGTGTTCATGTACAGTCGGGATATATGGAAACTGTGAGCCGTCAAGGGGGATCTTTTTCCCTTCTGTCGACTCACATTGAGTCCCGCGTCTGAAAGTCCTCCTGTCCCGGCTTCTGCTCACAGCGAGTCCCGCGTTTGAAAGTCCTCCTGTCCCGGCTTCTGCTCACAGCGAGTCCCGCGTTTGAAACTCCTGCTGTCTCGGCTTCTGCTCACAGTTAGTCCCGCGTCTGAAAGTCCTCCTGTCTCGGCTTCTGCTCGCTCAGTAACCTCAGAATGAAAAACTGCTGTCCAGTGAAAGGAGAGGAGAAAGTAAAATCTCAGCCAATTTAATAAAAGTGTTTGTCAAATTCTAATGTTCATCAACAATCTGGGTGTATGAAAGTGGCCGAGGGAGATCTTTTTCCCTTCTGTAGACTCACATTGAGTCCCGCGTCTGAAAGTCCTCCTGTCCCGGCTTCTGCTCACAGCGAGTCCCGCGTTTGAAAGTCCTCCTGTCCCGGCTTCTGCTCACAGCGAGTCCCGCGTTTGAAACTCCTGCTGTCTCGGCTTCTGCTCACAGTTAGTCCCGCGTCTGAAAGTCCGCCTGTCTCGGCTTCTGCTCGCTCAGTAACCTCAGAATGAAAAACTGCTGTCCAGTGAAAGGAGAGGAGATAGTAAAATCTCATTCACGTCTATATGAATATTGGTCTAATTCTATTGTTCATGTAGAGTCGGGATGTATGGAAACTGTCAGCCCCCGAGGGGAATCTTTTTCCCTTCTGTCGACTCACAGCGAGTCCCGCGTCTGAAATTCCTCCTGTCTCGGCTTCTGCTCAAAGCGAGTCCCGCGTCTGAAAGTCCGCCTGTCTCGGCTTCTGCTCGCTCACTAAGTTCAGAATGAAAAACTGCTGTCTAGTGAAAGGAGAAGAGAAAGTAAAATCTCATTCACGTGTATATGTATATTTGTCAAATTCTAGTGTTCATGTACAGTCGGGATGTATGGAAACTGTGAGCCGTCGAGGGGGATCTTTTTCTCTTCTGTCGACTCACATTGAGTCCCGCGTCTGAAAGTCCTCCTGTCTCGGCTTCTGCTCGCTCACTAAGCTCAGAATGAAAATCTGCTGTCTAGTGAAAGGAGAGGAGAAAGTAAAATCTCAGCCAATTTAATAAAAGTGTTTGTCAAATTCTAATGTTCATCAACAATCTGGGTGTATGAAAGTGGCCGAGTGAGATCTTTTTCCCTTCTGTAGACTCACAGTGAGTATGGTATCTGAAATTCTTCGTGTATCCGCTTCTGCTCTCTCATTAAGCTCACAATTAACGACTGCTGTCTCATGTGAAAGGAGAGACCTTCTTTAGAGGCTGCATTTCAGACCAGTGTGTGGAAAAAGCCCGAAAATCCACGTATCGCTGCTCAATATCTAATGTTTATCAACTTTCATTTCATGAATAAACAAAATAGACAGCAGTCTGAGGCCAGTGAGTCAACATCTGCGTTTTACTTCTTTCTGTCGCTGATAAAGCTAACAATTAACAAATGCTGTCTCCAGCGAAAGGAGAGGAGAAAATGACAAATCAGCCACTTTAATATGAATGTTTGTTAATTTCGAATGGTTGTGAATGATCTGGGTGTATGGAAACTGTCAGCGGCCGACCGGGATATTTTCCCTTGTGTGGACTCACAGTGAGTCCCGCGTCTGAAAGTCGTCTTGTCCCGGCTTCTGCTCACAGCGAGTCCCGCGTTTGAAACTCCTGCTGTCTCGGCTTCTGCTCATAGTTAGTCCCGCGTCTGAAAGTCCGCCTGTCTCGGCTTCTGCTCGCTCAGTAACTTCAGAATGAAAAACTGCTGTCCAGTGAAAGGAGAAGAGAAAGTAAAATCTCATTCACGTGTATATGTATATTTGTCAAATTCTAGTGTTCATGTACAGTCGGGATGTATGGAAACTGTGAGCCGTCGAGGGGGATCTTTTTCCCTTCTGTCGACTCACAGTGAGTCCCGCGTCTGAAAGTCCTCCTGTCCCGGCTTCTGCTCACAGCGAGTCCCGCGTTTGAAACTCCTGCTGTCTCGGCTTCTGCTCACAGTTAGTCCCGCGTCTGAAAGTCCGCCTGTCTCGGCTTCTGCTCGCTCAGTAACCTCAGAATGAAAAACTGCTGTCCAGTGAAAGGAGAGGAGATAGTATAATCTCATTCACGTCTATATGAATATTGGTCAAATTCTATTGTTCATGTAGAGTCGGGATGTATGGAAACTGTCAGCCCCCGAGGGGGATCTTTTTCCCTTCTGTCGACTCACAGTGAGTCCCGCGTTTGAAAGTCCTCCTGTCTCGGCTTCTGCTCAAAGTGAGTCCGCGTGTGAAAGTGCTACTGTACTGGCTTCTGCTCACAGCGAGTCCTACGTCTGAAAATCATCCTGTCTCGGCTTCTGCTCACAGTAAGTCCCGCGTCTGAAAGTCCGCCTGTCTCGGCTTCTGCTCGCTCACTAAGCTCAAAATGAAAAACTGCTGTCTAGTGAAAGGAGAAGAGAAAGTAAAATCTCATTCACGTGTATATGTATATTTGTCAAATTCTAGTGTTCATGTACAGTCGGGATGAATGGAAACTGTGAGCAGTCGAGGGGGATCTTTTTCCCTTCTGTCGACTCACAGTGAGTCCCGCGTCTGAAAGTCCTCCTGTCCCGGCTTCTGCTCACAGCGAGTCCCGCGTTTGAAACTCCTGCTCTCTCGGCTTCTGCTCACAGTTAGTCCCGCGTCTGAAAGTCCGCCTGTCTCGGCTTCTGCTCGCTCAGTAACCTCAGAATGAAAAACTGCTGTCCAGTGAAAGGAGAGGAGATAGTAAAATCTCATTCACGTCTATATGAATATTGGTCAAATTCTATTGTTCATGTAGAGTCGGGATGTATGGAAACTGTCAGCCCCCGAGGGGGATCTTTTTCCCTTCTGTCGACTCACAGTGAGTCCCGCGTCTGAAAGTCCTCCTGTCCCGGCTTCTGCTCACAGCGAGTCCCGCGTTTGAAACTCCTGCTGTCTCGGCTTCTGCTCACAGTTAGTCCCGCGTCTGAAAGTCCTCCTGTCCCGGCTTCTGCTCACATTAACTCCCGCGTCTGAAAGTCCGCTTGTCTCGGCTTCTGCTCGCTCACTAAGCACAGAATGAAAAACTGCTGTCTAGTGAAAGGAGAAGAGAAAGTAAAATCTCAGCCAATTTAATAAAAGTGTTTGTCAAATTCTAATGTTCATCAACAATCTGGGTGTATGAAAGTGGCCGAGGGAGATCTTTTTCCCTTCTGTAGACTCAGTGAGTATGGTATCTGAAATTCTTCGTGTATCCGCTTCTGCTCTCTCATTAAGCTCACAATTAACGACTGCTGTCTCATGTGAAAGGAGAGACCTTCTTTAGAGGCTGCATTTCAGACCAGTGTGTGGAAAAAGCCCGAAAATCCACGTATCGCTGCTCAATATCTAATGTTTATCAACTTTCATTTCATGAATAAACAAAATAGACAGCAGTCTGAGGCCAGTGAGTCAACATCTGCGTTTTACTTCTTTCTGTCGCTGATAAAGCTAACAATTAACAAATGCTGTCTCCAGCGAAAGGAGAGGAGAAAATGACAAATCAGCCACTTTAATATGAATGTTTGTTAAATTCGAATTCATGAAAATTAGAATTGGACCAATATTCATATAAACGTGAATGAGATTTTACTATCTCCTCTCCTTTCACTGGACAGCAGTTTTTCATTCAGCAGTTTTTCATTCTGAGGTTACTGAGCGAACAGAACCCTCTTGTCTGCTGTGGGTGCTCTAAGTGAGTCGAGTGTGTGAACATGCACCTTACGCAGCATTTGGACGCTAAATAAGCTCATAATGAACAACTGCTGTACCCTGTTAAAAGGAGAGTGGAAATCTAAATTGCAGCCTATCTAATATGAATCTTTGTGAAATTTTAATGTTTTACAAACATTCAGTCTGAATGTTTATAAACATTTGAGGCAAATGTTTATCAACATTTATCGTGTTTGTAAACATTCAGCGTAATGCAATCATAGCCGAGGGGAACCCTGTTGTCTGCTGTGGGTGCTCTAAGTGAGTCGAGTGTGTGAACATGCACCTTACGCAGCATTTGGACGCTAAATAAGCTCATAATGAACAACTGCTGTACCCTGTTAAAAGGAGAGTAGAAATCTAAATTGCAGCCTATCTAATATGAATCTTTGTGAAATTTTAATGTTTTACAAACATTCAGTCTGAATGTTTATAAACATTTGAGGCAAATGTTTATCAACATTTATCGTGTTTGTAAACATTCAGCGTAATGTTTGTAAACATTCAGGTTAATGTTTATAAACATTCAGCATAATGTTTGTAAACATTCAGCGTAATGTTTGTAAACATTCAGCCAAATGTTTATCAATATATATAATGTTTATAAACATTCAGCGTAATGTTTGTAAACATTCAGGTTAATGTTTATAAACATTCAGCACATTGTTTGTAAACATTCAGCGTAATGTTTATAAACATTCAGCATAATGTTTGTAAACATTCATCGTAATGTTTGTAAACATTCAGCATAATGTTTGTAAACATTCAGCCTAATGTTTGTAAACATTTAGAACATTAGTCTTACACGCTCAGGATCAATATTGCCGGCGGGAATCCTCTTTTCTTCTTTGGGTGCTGTAAGTGAGGCCAGTGTGTGAAGATCTACTAGACGCAGCAGTTGGACGATGAATAAGCTCACAATAAACAATTGCTGTACCCTGTTAAAAGGAGAGTGGAAATCTAAATTTCAACTTCTCTAATATGAATCTCTGTGAAATTGTAATGTTTATAAACATTCACAATCTATGACATCAGTCAGTGGCCCAGGGGAAACCTGTTTCTTTCAGTGGGTGCTCTACTAAGTGAGACCAGTGTGTGAAGATCCAGTGTTAGCTGAATTCAGACACGATTAGCTCAGAATGAACAACTGCTGTTCCTTGTTAAAAGGTGAGTGGAAATCTAAATCTCAGCCTCTCTAACACGAATCTATGTCAATTTGTCATGTTTACATTCAGAATGTCTCAAAGCAATCATAGCCGAGGGGAACCCTGTTGTCTGCTGTGGGTGCTCTAAGTGAGTCGAGTGTGTGAACATGCACCTTACGCAGCATTTGGACGCTAAATAAGCTCATAATGAACAACTGCTGTACCCTGTTAAAAGGAGAGTGGAAATCTAAATTGCAGCCTATCTAATATGAATCTTTGTGAAATTTTAATGTTTTACAAACATTCAGTCTGAATGTTTATAAACATTTGAGGCAAATGTTTATCAACATTTATCGTGTTTGTAAACATTCATCGTAATGTTTGTAAACATTCAGCATAATGTTTGTAAACATTCAGCCTAATGTTTGTAAACATTTAGAACATTAGTCTTACACGCTCAGGATCAATATTGCCGGCGGGAATCCTCTTTTCTTCTTTGGGTGCTGTAAGTGAGGCCAGTGTGTGAAGATCTACTAGACGCAGCAGTTGGACGATGAATAAGCTCACAATAAACAATTGCTGTACCCTGTTAAAAGGAGAGTGGAAATCTAAATTTCAACTTCTCTAATATGAATCTCTGTGAAATTGTAATGTTTATAAACATTCACAATCTATGACATCAGTCAGTGGCCCAGGGGAAACCTGTTTCTTTCAGTGGGTGCTCTACTAAGTGAGACCAGTGTGTGAAGATCCAGTGTTAGCTGAATTCAGACACGATTAGCTCAGAATGAACAACTGCTGTTCCTTGTTAAAAGGAGAGTGGAAATCTAAATCTCAGCCTCTCTAACACGAATCTATGTCAATTTGTCATGTTTACATTCAGAATGTCTCAAAGCAATCATAGCCGAGGGGAACCCTGTTGTCTGCTGTGGGTGCTCTAAGTGAGTCGAGTGTGTGAACATGCACCTTACGCAGCATTTGGACGCTAAATAAGCTCATAATGAACAACTGCTGTACCCTGTTAAAAGGAGAGTGGAAATCTAAATTGCAGCCTATCTAATATGAATCTTTGTGAAATTTTAATGTTTTACAAACATTCAGTCTGAATGTTTATAAACATTTGAGGCAAATGTTTATCAACATTTATCGTGTTTGTAAACATTCAGCGTAATGTTTGTAAACATTCAGGTTAATGTTTATAAACATTCAGCATAATGTTTGTAAACATTCATCGTAATGTTTGTAAACATTCAGCATAATGTTTGTAAACATTCAGCCTAATGTTTGTAAACATTTAGAACAATAGTCATACACGCTCAGGATCAATATTGCCGGCGGGAATCCTCTTTTCTTCTTTGGGTGCTCTAAGTGAGGCCAGTGTGTGAAGATCTACTAGACGCAGCATTTGGACGATGAATAAGCTCACAATAAACAATTGCTGTACCCTCTTAAAAGGAGAGGCGAAATTTAAATTTCAACTTCTCTAATATGAATCTCTGTGAAATTGTAATGTTTATAAACATTCACAATCTATGACATCAGTCAGTGGCCCAGGGGAAACCTGTTTCTTTCAGTGGGTGCTCTACTAAGTGAGACCAGTGTGTGAAGATCCAGTGTTAGCTGAATTCAGACACGATTAGCTCAGAATGAACAACTGCTGTTCCTTGTTAAAAGGAGAGTGGAAATCTAAATCTCAGCCTCTCTAACACGAATCTATGTCAATTTGTCATGTTTACATTCAGAATGTCTCAAAGCAATCATAGCCGAGGCTAACCCTGTTGTCTGCTGTGGGTGCTCTAAGTGAGTCGAGTGTGTGAACATGCACCTTACGCAGCATTTGGACGCTAAATAAGCTCATAATGAACAACTGCTGTACCCTGTTAAAAGGAGAGTGGAAATCTAAATTGCAGCCTATCTAATATGAATCTTTGTGAAATTTTAATGTTTTACAAACATTCAGTCTGAATGTTTATAAACATTTGAGGCAAATGTTTATCAACATTTATCGTGTTTGTAAACATTCAGCGTAATGTTTGTAAACATTCAGCCAAATGTTTATCAATATCTTTAATGTTTGTAAACATTCAGCATAATGTTTGTAAACATTCAGCGTAATGTTTGTAAACATTTAGCCAAATGTTTATCAATATCTATAATGTTTATAAACATTCAGCATAATGTTTGTAAACATTCATCGTAATGTTTGTAAACATTCAGCATAATGTTTGTAAACATTCAGCATAATGTTTGTAAACATTTAGAACAATAGTCATACACGCTCAGGATCAATATTTCCGGCGGGAATCCTCTTTTCTTCTTTGGGTGCTCTAAGTGAGGCCAGTGTGTGAAGATCTACTAGACGCAGCATTTGGACGATGAATAAGCTCACAATAAACAATTGCTGTACCCTCTTAAAAGGAGAGGCGAAATTTAAATTTCAACTTCTCTAATATGAATACAAACATTCAGTCTGAATGTTTATAAACATTTGAGGCAAATGTTTATCAACATTTATCGTGTTTGTAAACATTCAGCCAAATGTTTATCAATATCTTTAATGTTTGTAAACATTCACCATAATGTTTTTAAACATTCAGCGTAATGTTTGTAAACATTCAGGTTAATGTTTATAAACATTCAGCATAATGTTTGTAAACATTCAGCGTAATGTTTGTAAACATTCAGGTTAATGTTTATAAACATTCATCGTAATGTTTGTAAACATTCAGCATAATGTTTGTAAACATTCAGCCTAATGTTTGTAAACATTTAGAACATTAGTCTTACACGCTCAGGATCAATATTGCCGGCGGGAATCCTCTTTTCTTCTTTGGGTGCTCTAAGTGAGGCCAGTGTGTGAAGATCTACTAGACGCAGCATTTGGACGCTAAATAAGCTCATAATGAACAACTGCTGTACCCTGTTAAAAGGAGAGTGGAAATCTAAATTTCAACTTCTCTAATATGAATCTCTGTGAAATTGTAATGTTTATAAACATTCACAATCTATGACATCAGTCAGTGGCCCAGGGGAAACCTGTTTCTTTCAGTGGGTGCTCTACTAAGTGAGACCAGTGTGTGAAGATCCAGTGTTAGCTGAATTCAGACACGATTAGCTCAGAATGAACAACTGCTGTTCCTTGTTAAAAGGTGAGTGGAAATCTAAATCTCAGCCTCTCTAACACGAATCTATGTCAATTTGTCATGTTTACATTCAGAATGTCTCAAAGCAATCATAGCCGAGGGGAACCCTGTTGTCTGCTGTGGGTGCTCTAAGTGAGTCGTGTGTGAACATGCACCTTACGCAGCATTTGGACGCTAAATAAGCTCATAATGAACAACTGCTGTACCCTGTTAAAAGGAGAGTGGAAATCTAAATTGCAGCCTATCTAATATGAATCTTTGTGAAATTTTAATGTTTTACAAACATTCAGTCTGAATGTTTATAAACATTTGAGGCAAATGTTTATCAACATTTATCGTGTTTGTAAACATTCAGCGTAATGTTTGTAAACATTCAGGTTAATGTTTATAAACATTCAGCATAATGTTTGTAAACATTCAGCGTAATGTTTGTAAACATTCAGCCAAATGTTTATCAATATATATAATGTTTATAAACATTCAGCGTAATGTTTGTAAACATTCAGGTTAATGTTTATAAACATTCAGCACATTGTTTGTAAACATTCAGCGTAATGTTTATAAACATTCAGCATAATGTTTGTAAACATTCATCGTAATGTTTGTAAACATTCCGCATAATGTTTGTAAACATTCAGCCTAATGTTTGTAAACATTTAGAACATTAGTCTTACACGCTCAGGATCAATATTGCCGGCGGGAATCCTCTTTTCTTCTTTGGGTGCTGTAAGTGAGGCCAGTGTGTGAAGATCTACTAGACGCAGCAGTTGGACGCTAAATAAGCTCATAATGAACAACTGCTGTACCCTGTTAAAAGGAGAGTGGAAATCTAAATTTCAACTTCTCTAATATGAATCTCTGTGAAATTGTAATGTTTATAAACATTCACAATCTATGACATCAGTCAGTGGCCCAGGGGAAACCTGTTTCTTTCAGTGGGTGCTCTACTAAGTGAGACCAGTGTGTGAAGATCCAGTGTTAGCTGAATTCAGACACGATTAGCTCAGAATGAACAACTGTTGTTCCTTGTTAAAAGGTGAGTGGAAATCTAAATCTCAGCCTCTCTAACACGAATCTATGTCAATTTGTCATGTTTACATTCAGAATGTCTCAAAGCAATCATAGCCGAGGGGAACCCTGTTGTCTGCTGTGGGTGCTCTAAGTGAGTCGAGTGTGTGAACATGCACCTTACGCAGCATTTGGACGCTAAATAAGCTCATAATGAACAACTGCTGTACCCTGTTAAAAGGAGAGTGGAAATCTAAATTGCAGCCTATCTAATATGAATCTTTGTGAAATTTTAATGTTTTACAAACATTCAGTCTGAATGTTTATAAACATTTGAGGCAAATGTTTATCAACATTTATCGTGTTTGTAAACATTCAGCGTAATGTTTGTAAATATTCAGGTTAATGTTTATAAACATTCAGCATAATGTTTGTAAACATTCAGCGTAATGTTTGTAAACATTCAGCCAAATGTTTATCAATATATATAATGTTTATAAACATTCAGCGTAATGTTTGTAAACATTCAGGTTAATGTTTATAAACATTCAGCACATTGTTTGTAAACATTCAGCGTAATGTTTATAAACATTCAGCATAATGTTTGTAAACATTCATCGTAATGTTTGTAAACATTCCGCATAATGTTTGTAAACATTCAGCCTAATGTTTGTAAACATTTAGAACAATCGTCTTACACGCTCAGGATCAATATTGCCGGCGGGAATCCTCTTTTCTTCTTTGGGTGCTGTAAGTGAGGCCAGTGTGTGAAGATCTACTAGACGCAGCAGTTGGACGCTAAATAAGCTCATAATGAACAACTGCTGTACCCTGTTAAAAGGAGAGTGGAAATCTAAATTTCAACTTCTCTAATATGAATCTCTGTGAAATTGTAATGTTTATAAACATTCACAATCTATGACATCAGTCAGTGGCCCAGGGGAAACCTGTTTCTTTCAGTGGGTGCTCTACTAAGTGAGACCAGTGTGTGAAGATCCAGTGTTAGCTGAATTCAGACACGATTAGCTCAGAATGAACAACTGTTGTTCCTTGTTAAAAGGTGAGTGGAAATCTAAATCTCAGCCTCTCTAACACGAATCTATGTCAATTTGTCATGTTTACATTCAGAATGTCTCAAAGCAATCATAGCCGAGGGGAACCCTGTTGTCTGCTGTGGGTGCTCTAAGTGAGTCGAGTGTGTGAACATGCACCTTACGCAGCATTTGGACGCTAAATAAGCTCATAATGAACAACTGCTGTATCCTGTTAAAAGGAGAGTGGAAATCTAAATTGCAGCCTATGTAATATGAATCTTTGTGAAATTTTAATGTTTTACAAACATTCAGTCTGAATGTTTATAAACATTTGAGGCAAATGTTTATCAACATTTATCGTGTTTGTAAACATTCAGCGTAATGTTTGTAAACATTCAGGTTAATGTTTATAAACATTCAGCATAATGTTTGTAAACATTCATCGTAATGTTTGTAAACATTCAGCATAATGTTTGTAAACATTCAGCCTAATGTTTGTAAACATTTAGAACAATAGTCATACACGCTCAGGATCAATATTGCCGGCGGGAATCCTCTTTTCTTCTTTGGGTGCTCTAAGTGAGGCCAGTGTGTGAAGATCTACTAGACGCAGCATTTGGACGATGAATAAGCTCACAATAAACAATTGCTGTACCCTCTTAAAAGGAGAGGCGAAATTTAAATTTCAAATTCTCTAATATGAATACAAACATTCAGTCTGAATGTTTATAAACATTTGAGGCAAATGTTTATCAACATTTATCGTGTTTGTAAACATTCAGCGTAATGTTTGTAAACATTCAGCCAAATGTTTATCAATATCTTTAATGTTTGTAAACATTCACCATAATGTTTGTAAACATTCAGCATAATGTTTGTAAACATTCAGCGTAATGTTTTTAAACATTCAGCCAAATGTTTATCAATATATAATGTTTATAAACATTCAGCGTAATGTTTGTAAACATTCAGGTTAATGTTTATAAACATTCAGCATAATGTTTGTAAACATTCATCGTAATGTTTGTAAACATTTAGAACAATCGTCTTACACGCTCAGGATCAATATTGCCGGCGGGAATCCTCTTTTCTTCTTTGGGTGCTCTAAGTGAGGCCAGTGTGTGAAGATCTACTAGACGCAGCATTTGGACGCTAAATAAGCTCATAATGAACAACTGCTGTACCCTGTTAAAAGGAGAGTGGAAATCTAAATTGCAGCCTATCTAATATGAATCTTTGTGAAATTTTAATGTTTTACAAACATTCAGTCTGAATGTTTATAAACATCTGAGGCAAATGTTTATCAACATTTATCGTGTTTGTAAACATTCAGCGTAATGTTTGTAAACATTCAGCCAAATGTTTATCAATATCTTTAATGTTTGTAAACATTCACCATAATGTTTGTAAACATTCAGCGTAATGTTTGTAAACATTCAGGTTAATGTTTATAAACATTCAGCATAATGTTTGTAAACATTCAGCGTAATGTTTGTAAATATTCAGGTTAATGTTTATAAACATTCAGCATAATGTTTGTAAACATTCAGCGTAATGTTTGTAAACATTCAGCCAAATGTTTATCAATATATATAATGTTTATAAACATTCAGCGTAATGTTTGTAAACATTCAGGTTAATGTTTATAAACATTCAGCACATTGTTTGTAAACATTCAGCGTAATGTTTATAAACATTCAGCATAATGTTTGTAAACATTCATCGTAATGTTTGTAAACATTCCGCATAATGTTTGTAAACATTCAGCCTAATGTTTGTAAACATTTAGAACATTAGTCTTACACGCTCAGGATCAATATTGCCGGCGGGAATCCTCTTTTCTTCTTTGGGTGCTGTAAGTGAGGCCAGTGTGTGAAGATCTACTAGACGCAGCAGTTGGACGCTAAATAAGCTCATAATGAACAACTGCTGTACCCTGTTAAAAGGAGAGTGGAAATCTAAATTTCAACTTCTCTAATATGAATCTCTGTGAAATTGTAATGTTTATAAACATTCACAATCTATGACATCAGTCAGTGGCCCAGGGGAAACCTGTTTCTTTCAGTGGGTGCTCTACTAAGTGAGACCAGTGTGTGAAGATCCAGTGTTAGCTGAATTCAGACACGATTAGCTCAGAATGAACAACTGTTGTTCCTTGTTAAAAGGTGAGTGGAAATCTAAATCTCAGCCTCTCTAACACGAATCTATGTCAATTTGTCATGTTTACATTCAGAATGTCTCAAAGCAATCATAGCCGAGGCGAACCCTGTTGTCTGCTGTGGGTGCTCTAAGTGAGTCGAGTGTGTGAACATGCACCTTACGCAGCATTTGGACGCTAAATAAGCTCATAATGAACAACTGCTGTATCCTGTTAAAAGGAGAGTGGAAATCTAAATTGCAGCCTATGTAATATGAATCTTTGTGAAATTTTAATGTTTTACAAACATTCAGTCTGAATGTTTATAAACATTTGAGGCAAATGTTTATCAACATTTATCGTGTTTGTAAACATTCAGCGTAATGTTTGTAAACATTCAGGTTAATGTTTATAAACATTCAGCATAATGTTTGTAAACATTCATCGTAATGTTTGTAAACATTCAGCATAATGTTTGCAAACATTCAGCCTAATGTTTGTAAACATTTAGAACAATCGTCTTACACGCTCAGGATCAATATTGCCGGCGGGAATCCTCTTTTCTTCTTTGGGTGCTCTAAGTGAGGCCAGTGTGTGAAGATCTACTAGACACAGCATTTGGACGCTAAATAAGCTCATAATGAACAACTGCTGTACCCTGTTAAAAGGAGAGTGGAAATCTAAATTGCAGCCTATCTAATATGAATCTTTGTGAAATTTTAATGTTTTACAAACATTCAGTCTGAATGTTTATAAACATCTGAGGCAAATGTTTATCAACATTTATCGTGTTTGTAAACATTCAGCGTAATGTTTGTAAACATTCAGCCAAATGTTTATCAATATCTTTAATGTTTGTAAACATTCACCATAATGTTTGTAAACATTCAGGTTAATGTTTATAAACATTCAGCATAATGTTTGTAAACATTCAGCAGTAAAATGTTATGTATAAACATTCAGGTTAATGTTTCATAGTAAACATTCAGCACAGTAATGTTTGTAAACATTCAGCCTAATGTTTAAATGCAATTACAAATATAATGTTTATAAACATTCAGCGTAATGTTTGTAAACATTCAGCGTAATGTTTGTAAACATTCAGCAAATGTTTAAATAGAATATAAACATTCAGCATAATGTTTATAAACATTCAGCAAATGTTAAACATTCAGTAATGTTTGTAAACATTCAGCATAATGTTTGTAAACATTC
>NW_026116092.1:0-26857 GCF_001640805.2 Lates calcarifer
CTCCTCCCCCTGCAGCTGCTCCTTTACAGTCCTCCCCACCCCCGTCTCCTCCCTCCTCTCCTCACCCACGTCCATTTTCTACCATCCAAAATCTTCACCTACACATCCACGACTTTCCAACTCCTCTCTCCTCACCTCCTCCTCTCCCCCACTGTGTCCATCTCCTCTTCCTCACCCTCCTGTACACCCCCGCCTCCCCCTTCCGTCCCCCTCCCGCCTGTCTCTCTGACAGCTGATCAAAAGAAGAAAATGGGTCAGGCTTCTGTTCTTCTGTCCTTAATTACACAACAGTCTTTAAACAAAGCAACATCTGCCCAACTACCCATCCTGCTCCTCCTCCCCATCTCTTCCTCTTCCACCTTCTTTTCTCTTTCATCCATCACCTCATCCACCTTCTCTATCACACTTGTGCGTTTTACGTTTCCAGTAATAATTCAATCAATTGAATGAATAAATATTTGCTTTTCCTCCTAAGTAGGTAACAAATTACATCGTTATTTCCTGGAAAATTCCCATGGAAATTCTTATGAAATTAAATTAATAAAGTGTTAGCATGAATGGCTTTAAATGTTGTTTTTATTTTTTATGTTCCCATTAACATCTCATAATGTTTCCTACCAGTTTTGGAGAAAATGGCTGATGAAAGAATTAAATAATTAAATATCTATATGTAAAACATTTTGATTGGAAAATTTGGAGAATGTTTTACAGAAAAAAAAATTCTTACAATTTTGCGTCACATATAAAACTGAGACTGCAGTACATACTTTGAAGATGCTGCCTACAAAACAGGAGACTGATTCCTGACACCTTCAGAGAGCGTTGAGCCACAAATGTTTAAAGCCACCATTCCTAATATTTTGTGAGAGGAGTTGCTTGTAATGATGAACTACAATCACATCAGATGAACCTAAAGCAGCCCTCAGCTTTATGGAGCTTTAAAGTGAGCTTCAGCTCATTGTTTATCTAATTTGTTCACTCACACAGCTCTCATAGCGTCGTTTTCGACAGACAAGATGCTCTAAAAAGCCTCTGCCCAGCAGCAAACAGCTGGAGAACAAAGTGGAGCTAAAGAGCCAGAGATTTCCCTCAAGAGGTGTGGAGACCAAAACAGAGCTAAAAGAGAGGGAATACAGGACTTAATAATGTTGCTCTGTGGATGTTTAAAGATCTATCTACCAAACTATATCCAAATAAAAAATGACTAAACAAATGAATACACCTAGCCTGATGATTATCAGGCCAGAAAAGGCAGAAGTCAACCATAAAACAGAGCGATCACGAAAAATGAAAAGAAGATGAAAAGGGTCTTTCACTTTAAAATAACAATCAACCCTGATGTCTGATTGTTTTTGTTGTTATGATGATGGATCAGTGAGTGAAAGGGAGGCAGAGATAGAGAGAGTCAGACAGAGTTATTTAGCAGTCATTTGTCCTTGGAAGTGTAATGAATTGTAAAGTGAACAGGCTACAGGCCATAATGCTCTTTCAGTGCAGCTCCCACGCTCATCACTCCGCCCAGGGACTGTCGATAGCTTCCCAACACGCATCAACACCTCATTTACACTGCGGCTTTCTAAACCCAACAGTCTGAGCTGCACAGCTGCAAACATCTGTCCAACACCACAACAGCCCGAAATGTACTAAAAAAAAAAAAAAAAAAAAAAAAAAAAAAAAAATTTACGTCGTGTTGTTGTCTGTCATTATGGAACGTCATTTGCGCAAATTGCATCTTAGAGATTTCGTGGTTAATTGTCTTTAAAATGTGAGTTAAGATGTCTCATTTTGGCGTATTCCATCAACGGGTTGTTCCATTCTTGTCAAAGAGGGGTGTTAAAAAGGAAGTGGGAGGTTTTTGCCGTTTGCGGCTGAATAATTTGTGATGGTCTCAACAAAAACAAAATGTTTGGCTGAGCTTTGCGTCACCTTAAACACCTTAACGTTTATCCCATTTAATTTCCATATATCAATAATAATCATTTCCAAATCTCTATTTGCTTGTTATGACACCTGTCCTACCACTAGGTGTCACTAACTTTCCTCTACTCCTAAATATTTACCGTTTCTTGGATCCTTCTAAACCACAGATCTGGCTTATGTTTTATATGCGACATTTCCTTTGGCGATGTACGTAGTTGCCTGTAATGAGAACATATATACTGACATCGGTAATTTATGCAAATTCCTTGCGACATTTTTCAAACATCACTGATGCAAAAAAACATGTTAATGTTTCAAGTTAACCCATAAAAAAAAAAAAATCCAATCCAATTCCATCTTAACATTAAAAAACTCCACGTTTTACCACGCATTTTAATATTGTCTAAACGCGAAATCTCTGAGAAGTTATTTGCGTAACTGATGTTTTGTTGCGTTACCCCCATAAAAATGTTGCATCTTAACATGAACAAACTACCTGTTACCACGCATTTTAATATCATCTAAATGCGAGGACGTTACTTGCGCAAATGCCAATATGTACCACTACGTTAATGACATATTGTAACATGTTGTGTTACGTTATTATGTCACATCATATATGCGTCAAGTTTTTGTTGGCATTACCCCATAAACATTTTGAACAAACTCTACCTGTTACCATGCATTTAAATATCGCCTGAACACAAAATCTCTAAGACAGTATGTAGCAGGTAGTAGGTAACGACATATTGTTATGTTATTATGTTACATTAGCTATGCATCACATCGCAGTATTAGATGTTGTTTCACCTCGTGTTATGTTAAATGTAGTTACGACACAGCATCGTACGATACTGTGTCATGTTATGTCATCATATGCATCCTGTCACATTACATCATGTCAGACTGTGTTGTGTTTTTGTTAATGTCTGATTGTCTGATTTTAACTGTTGTATAAGTTTCATCTTCTGTCTGTCTTGTGTTGTATTAAGGTGCCGTGGGGAAAGTCTGATAGTCGAGACCGTTTTGTGGAAAGGTCCAAAATTCAGATCTGGTTTTATTATGTGTTTATAACGCATTATTTCCCATCAATTTACTTCATCTCAACAATCAGAGGCAGCAGGTGACGAGAGGTGAAATGAGATCAAATTTTAATGACGCCTGTGGGCAAATGGCAGCAGCAGCAGCATTATAGAGAATTCACAGATTAAATAAACGACGTACAGTGAATGTGAATGTCTGCAGGATGTAAATGTGCATCACAGACACTGGAGGATGCCTTTCACCACCAGCACTTAAAAAGACTTTCCTCATGTCTTTCTGCTCAGTCTGACCATAACATAAAGCACAGTGAAAAATCTTTACAGCAAAATTATGATAATATTAGATGTCACTTAATTGTACAGTAGATGTTAACACTCATTTTTAAATGAACATTTTAAGGTCTTTTCATCCATGTTTTCTTAAAAAACAATTGGGCAAACTCCACCCGGACAAGATCATGTGTTATGTTCAAAAGCACCAGAAATCTGTCCACTACATGTACTTTCTGGGGTCATTTCTACTGTCAAGAATGAACTGAAAAGCTGCTGATTTTCCAATTTAAGGTTGAATTTATTAGAATATAAACATTAAAGGCTAAAAAAAAGAAAATATAAACACTTTACACTCATGTTTAAGTCACTAGAGTGGGTTAATATTAAAATAATATAATGGAAATACTACAATAATAATGTTTCAATCTTATCCCACCCAAGGCAGCATCAGTCTCCACACTACATCCATTAGAGACGCTGATTGGCCAATTGGCCCGTACACCACGCCTCCCAAATCCCTGCGCACCACTCTGATTGGTCCAATGTACCATCAGTCAAACAGGGTGAAACCTCCCCCTACCATCCCATCCTGCTTCTCTCCCCTTCTCCCCCTCCACCTCCCCTCCTCCCGCAGCATGTTGGGTTGAGCGGTCGGCTAGGGGACCGTGGACAGCTCCCGTCTGAGGAGCAGAGCAACGCAAGAGGAGGAGAGGGCTGGATATGGGGGAGCCACCGCACAGGCCCGTATGATCGAGATAAAAACACTTTTTTTAATGTGTGCACGCACCGGGGAAAATACACAAAGACACGGAGCTGGAGAGGCCTTAGGAGGACCGGGGAACAACCGAGGGAGTGAAGGAAAAAAGGGGGAATACGGCTACTGACCCATCCCGGCGCATCAGGGGGAGCAGCGGCGAGAGAAAGGAGGAGAAGGAGAGATAATTCCGCTCGACCTGATGGACTGAGGAGGACAGATGAATGAAGACTGCCTACACTAACGCCTATAGATGCCTGGCCAAGGATCTGGACGCTTACGCCATGAACACGGACATGACAATGGACGGCATTGGCAGCCTGCATGGCGGGGTGGCGGTGAGCTCCGTGGCCCCTGATGCGGAGCTGATGAGCGGCCACAGCCCGCACCACGGCCGCGGGAGCTCGTCGGGGGGACACGGGCGGCGGCGGCGGCAGCGGCGGCGGCGGCGTCCACCCTGCGGATACACCAGGACCTGGCCGCCGCCGGCCGCGTCATCCCGCTCGGCCATGGTGTCCGGCATGGGCCACGATACTGGACGGCAGCGGGGAGTACCGGCCGGAGCTGTCCCTGCCGCTGCATCACGCCATGAGCGTGCCCCTGCGACACGTCCTCTCCCGGGATGGGGATGAGCGGCACCTACACCACCTTAACCCCGCTGCAGCCGCTGCCCCCCATCTCCACCGTGTCGGACAAGTTTCACCATCACCACCACCACCACCACCACCAGCGGCTCTCCGGGAACGTGAGCGGGAGCTTCACCCTGATGCGGGACGAGCGGGGACTACCGGGCATGAACAACCTCTACAGCCCGTACCACAAGGACCACATGTCCGGGATGGGTCAGAGCCTCTCCCCGGTGCTGGGCAACGGCCTGGGCTCCATACACAACACCCAGCAGGGTCTCCACAATTACGGCACGACGACGCACGGGGGCCACGACAAGATGCTGAACTTCGACGCGCACCACACCGCCTCCATGCTGGCCAGAGGGGACCACCACCAGCACCGAGGCCTCGGTGGCCCCGCGGCCGGGATGATGCCGCACCTGAACGGGATGCACCACCCGGGGCACCCGGCCGCCTCCACGGCGGGTCACCACCCCACCCCCACCTCCAGTCTCCATCCCACGGGCCCGTGTTGGCTTCCACCCGGGAAAGAACGCCCCTCCTCCTCGGGGACGCAGGGGGGAACAGCTCGGGGCAGCTGGAGGAAATCAACACCAAGGAGGTTGCGCAGAGGATCACGGCGGAGCTGAAGAGGTACAGCATCCCCCAGGCCATCTTCGCCCAGAGGGTGCTGTGCCGCTCCCAGGGGACCCTGTCGGACCTGCTGAGGAACCCCAAACCCTGGAGTAAACTAAAGTCAGGCCGGGAGACCTTCAGGAGGATGTGGAAGTGGCTGCAGGAGCCCGAGTTTCAGAGGATGTCGGCCCTCAGACTCGCAGGTAAGAGCGGCTGGTGTTTTGGTTTTTGCTTTACGCGCCGGGACGAGAAACGGAATTTAACCCAACAACAACAACAAAAAGAATTCCCTCACAATGTTTTGACTTTTCATCTGCTGCTGCTGCTGTTGGCTTTGTTCGGGCTGTTTTCTTCGCGTCTCCTCTTCACGCACTTTGGGCGAATGAAATTTATTTAGAGTCGCTGGTGTTATGATTACCATTATTGATCAATAACAAAAAGAGATCGATACCAAATGACAAGGTCATGGGATTTCCCTCCAACAGTCCCCTCTCTCTCTCTTTCACTGTGCAGTAACCCAGATTTTATTTTCATGCTCCTGCATTCGAGGAAGTGGGGAAACACTGCACTTTTACTGATATTTCTTCACTATTTTACAGCCAAATTAACATTAAAAAGCTTAATTTTTAAATAGATCATTAAAAAAAAATAAGAAAACAAGGCGAAATAATATAAAAAATGATGAGTTTCTTTAAAAATAAATCTTTAAATTTGTGGATTCTGAACAAATGTAACATCTAAGTTGTTTATTGTTCTAGTTTAATTAAATAATTTGGGATAAAATGTTTATTCTCAGTGTTAATTGGGGTAATTATGTTATTCAGCTGCTGTTATTAACCTGTTAAAGGCTTTGCTGTATTCATGTGGTATTAGCAGAGAGAGAGGGAGAGGTGTGAGGAGGAGGAGGAGGAGGAGGAGGAGGATTTGTGTTTGATTGTGAGGAGCTTGAAGTGATCAGAGGAGCTGTGACATAAACATGAAGGTCTGTAGCATCAGTGGGTCTGGTGCCCCCTCTAGTGAGGAACCTGGTCTCTGTCCCGGAGACGAGCCTCTATTGTCTGCAGGAGGGACGACAGGAGGAGGAGGAGGAGGAGGAGGAGGAGGAGGAGGAGGAGGGATGGAGCAAAATAAAAAGGATCAGGTGGCTTTTAAAGATCAGGTTCAGGGTGGATTATGTTCAGTTTTGCAGGAATATTGTAACATAAACAGGGTTTAATGTTGCTGCTGTTGAGGTTTAGTTCGTCTGTGGTGAACCTTGTTGTCAGATTTAATCAGATTTAATGTGTTTTTATGTATATTTTTAAATCTGACGGCGTTTTAATGATTTAATTTGTCTGTAAAAGAGCGTTTATCCCACCAGATTTAATCTTAGACTTTAACTAGTGTGGAATAATTCTGTGTTTTTAGCAGAACGATGTAAAGACTTCAGTTTGTGTTGCATTAATGGATGTAAATTAAGTGTGTTGTGGGTGAAGCTGTTCTTTATCCAGTTTCCAGTGTGTAATTTTAGCTGTAAATGAAAAATCTAATTAACCAAATTTAGTGGCACAGAAGATAAAAACAAACGCTAAATTCAAAATAAAAACAAAAGGATGTGTTTGATAATCTTTTTGCACTGATAGCGCTGGGTTTTTAAATTGTTGACTTTTCTTAAAAAGAAGGAGAAATTTTATTTGCTTGAGTTCAGTTGCAGTTACTTATAAAACATTTGGGATCAATATGTTGTTTGAGGAAGGTTTCCAAAGCCAGCTGACGCCTCTGTAGTCAGATTTATAATAAATAGATGGAATAAGCCTTCAAGAACCTGAACCTGAATCTAAATTATTTTCCAGTTTTAACTTCAGTTCACTGTCACTATTCAGCACATTTTATCAAGTAAAATACTTTAAATGTTTGGGTTCAAAATCTCTAAAAACCCTGTTTGTCTTTTATCAGAGTTTCACAACATTGTGTCAAATATATAAACAAAACAAACGATTATGTACAGAAAAGAGGTTTGAAAACAGATCCACACATAAATAACTACATAACAAAACACACAGGAGATTCAATTATTGTGGGAAAATGTACATACAGTGTTGTAGTGTGGTTGGGGCTTTGTACAGAGCTGAGATAAATATTATATATATGATAAATAAATAATTCTATTAATTATATAACACTTTTTAAAAATGTATTTAGTGGAATTAAAACAAACAGTAATTAGTTATTATCAAGGCTGCAGTGTTTATTTAAATAATGAGAAAAATCAGCTGTAAGTATTTGAAATAATGTAAAGAGGGATTTAGCTTGACTTTATGTATCTCTGTATTTATCATTTTGAAAGTTTCTGGATAAACAAACATCTAAAACACATCAAATTACCCTAAAACATTAATATATACAGAGCAGAGTCTGACTTTACAGTTACAGTCAGTAAAAATGTTAAATTCTGTTTTATTTCACTGTCATATTTTATTTTATTTTATTTTATTTTAACATATTTTCAAGCAGCAATCATGCAGCTCCTGTGGTGTGTTTATACTTGTATCACAGTAATATAGAAGAGGCCTCTCAGTGAAGCAGTAATGTGTCTGCTTTGGAATAAAAGTTTTAACAAAATGTCAAAATAACAACTAAAAATATGATAAACATGTTTTGTTAATTCAGTGGACACAACCTAAATAGAGAGATATTGTGTTTTTATTATAATCTAAATTACAATCATATAAATTAATCAACTCGTGTTGTTTTTGTCATTTCATTAAATATCAATAATTTTGCTGCTTTAGGATGAAAACTATTGATCGAGAACGAGAAACACCAGAGTTGAAAAGTGTATAAATAACAATAAATACAGTTTTTAATCACTAAAATATTTTTACAGATTTAAAATATAACTCTGAATAACTCTAACATGAAAAACTTTATGTATTAATAATAAAACCTAATGTGTTTTCTTTTTTTCCTGTGGTAACTATAAACCTAAACAAACAGCACAGTATATATATATCCAACCTAAATTATTCCTAAAACAACATTTAAACAGTTTTTATTAATGATAATGATATAAATATATCATACACCCATTTTATTCTCTATATTATAAATATTCTTACATTAAACCACAGGATCTCAGTGTCTTTGTGTCATTTTATGAATCAGATTTTTAAAAATATCTGCCAGTTTCATCTGATGTTATTTTTTAAAAAATTTTATTGCTTGTATTAGCTTTTATTATTTGTCTTTTATCATCATAACTACTCATCTTTTATGACTCTAAATCCATCCTGTGCTTGTAAAGCACTTTGAATTGCATTTGAGAGGTGCTATATAAATAAAGTCTGACCGATTGATTGGTTGATTGATCCTGCTGAATCTTCTGATATTCGTGGCTGGATCATATTACGATGTTTGGTTGTGGTATCTGTTCAGCTTCAGTTTTAAATTCTGTTGAAGTGAAGAAGAAGAAGAGGCGGTGTGATTTAGGGTAGAGATGTAACTTAGTTTTAAGCGTCTGAATAGATTCTTTAAAAAGATAATCAATCAGAATAGGTGGTGTTTTCTTTTTCCTCTTTAATCAATAGATATCCAAACATTCTTGCATTTAATTTTTGTGGCTGCTGTTTGATGATGTAGGTTAATATGAAACGACAGGAGTGACGGTGGATGGAGGGTGGAGCAGAGCGTTCATGTGATCCGTTCTCTCCTGTGTTGTAAAATGTCAGCATGCAGATACACACTGAGCAGCCTCATATACTTATACTGCCGTCTGATGGAGCTGCACTCATCATCATCTGCTTTCTCTCTGATAACAAAAACCCCCACTCTGCCGCTGCTTCATGTACGACGCTGTTTTTGTTTTTCCAGCATCCACAAATCAAACCTCAAATCATCATTCGAGCTAGATATTGATTGGCGTTTTTTGATGCCACTGCCAATACAATACAGAGCCTAACTCTGAGGAATATAAACAGAGGTATTTTGGGAATTTTTGATTTTATTTGACTGTGAGTGCAGAGAGAGAAAGGGAAGACACACAGATAGAAATGGAGACAGAGGTTAAAGGTCAAAGGTCCTTTGGCTGGGACTAAGTCACAGACCTTAGTCTAACAAGGCGTCCACACAAAACCACCTTTCTTTTAATCTAAGACATAATGACTAAAACATGGGAAATTTTCTGAACAGGGCTAGAAATATGCATGCCTGCTGCATGGCTAATGGCTGGGTGAAGTTATTTTATCTGTTGTAAAGCTTTAAATCAAGGGAATTTAATCAATTCACTGCTAGATTTTGGATCAATTCTAAATCAGTTCAGCAGCTATGTATGGTGCAGAGTTTTGCTCCTGCAACAACACATCCAGCGCAAAGACAGGACCAAAATGTGTTTAGCCTAGCTTAATGATATCTGTGCCACAGTTAGCTAAACCTAGCTGACTACAGGATGCCTGGTGACATGTAAATCAGATAGTTTTAGAGTTGTTGGGAGTGTGTTTGTTTCTCTTTTATGTGTGAGCGTGGCTAGCAGCTAGCATTATCATTAAAAACAGTGCTAATTGGCTGAACTTGAAATGATGTTTGTGGGCGAAGCCAATCGCTGTTCACAGCTACTTGAACTGAAAGATGGACAAAAGAACTAATTACTTGTCTTTCTGAATTTCCAGAACTGAAACTGGCCTCAAAAAATATTTGTTTGGTAAAATATCAGCAGGCAGATGAAACTATAAACATCTACTGCTAGCAACATTAGCATTGTAGCTAGGGTGGCGCTATTTAGCACAGCACCACCTACAGTTTCGAAGTGGTAAATGTGTCAAACAAAGCCAAACGCACAGTGGAAGACCCTTATACATAGTCATCTAGTTTTGACTTGGACCTGCCATTGTAGCTGTTTTTATTTTATATTCTTCACCAGGTATTACATTTGTCTCATCTCAAAGCCTTCTCTTTCTCTCCACGGTGACTTTAAAATGACTGTGAGAAACAGAGGGAGCTTCAATTCCTATATCAACAACGCTACAAGCAACCAATAGAGCTGAGGTCAAAGGTCAGAGCTGCAACACTCAGACAATAGATGGAGCAAATATTCCCCTGACCCTGAGACGAGCAGAGAGGAGAGACAGGAGGGAGGGAAGAAAGAAAGAAATAGGAGAGCTGGAAGATGAGGTTATTTTTGGTTTTTGTCTCGCTGAGTCTGCTGTTACATTATCTGCATTCATGTTCTGTATGTTCACGACAGTGGAAATAATGGTAATAATTATGTTGTGAATCCCATCCTTGGCTCTGTGCCTCAGATCAATTAGTTGATCAACAGAAAACTAAATGGGCCGTTTTGCTTAACAACTAATGGTGGATTAATGAGGATAAAACATTACCCTGAACGTCATTAACAGATCTCTGACCTCTCATATCAAACTATACATTTAGAAACTGGGTGTCACATTTGATTATGATCTGAGTGATTTGCTTTAATGCTATGACCATAATTACATGACATAGCTAAAAGTGTGTAGACACACCTAATGGATGGTTTTCATGGTTTTGGTTTGGCCTGACCCACATCCTCAATTTTTTTCAGGGATTTGGATAGATCTGGTTTGCTCATTGACGACTGTTGCCCCACATTGGACAAACAATTAATCAGGGTTTTGTAGACCGGACTAAGAACAACATCTTCCTACATCCACTGAAAACTAAGGCTGAAAAGTTTGATGCAGCGGAACAGGTTGTTGTACACTGACTTACAGCTCTTAAATCAACATTTTGCTCATCATCTCTAGCTCTTAGTCACAGTGAATAGAAACATTTATACTTCAGCTAAGGTGTTACGCAATTTTAATTCATATAAAGCCAAATCAGTAGTTATCTAAAGGCACTTTTCAGACTGTAGTCTTTAAATTATACACCCAGCAATTCCCACCATGATCAGCACTAGTGTGGAGGAAAAACTTTCTTTTAGAGGCAGAAACCTCGAGCAGAACCAGACTAATGGTGGACGGCTATCTGCCTCGACCAGGTTGTCGTACACTGACTTACAACTTAGATCAAGATTAATGTGAACACAAATGACTTTAGTCTGATTGTCAGGCTCTCCGTTCGAGTGAATAAAAACATTTATGCCACAGCTACAACAAAAACCAAATGGTGTATGAATAATTTGTCAACTTTGCGTGTCATGGCTACGCATTTTTGGCTTTTCACATGTCATCAACGCTTCATCATACCCTCTCCTTAACCCTAACCAAAATGACATTAAGTGGCATGGAAAAAGCCAAAAATATGTAAGCACTGCATGCAAATGTCCTGAAAGTGGCATGCTCTTGGCGAGATCTTACAAGGTCTAGAAGAACCTGCCTGCCCTGCCCAGAGCCCTGATCTCAACCCCATTCAACACCTCTTGGATGAACTGGGACACCAACTGTGAGCCAGACCTTTGTTCGCCCAACATCAGTGTCGGACCTCACTAATGCTTTTGCAGCTGAATGGGAGCAAATCCCTGCAGCCACGCAGGATCTAAAATCTTGCAGAGTGGAGGCTGTTACAGCAGCAGATCGATGGTTTTAGAATGATATGTTCGAGCATTCAACCATCACACTTGGGTGTTATGGTCACAACCCTTTGGCCTAGTCTAAGTACAGTACTGCTGGGTTTAAAATGTAAGTGCAGCTATTCAGAATTTTTTGACAATAACAACAAATGGTTTGCAGTTGAGAAAAATAAATCTTTGAAAATCTATCTGTCCAAATATCTCCCTGGTGCTTTTCCTCTGTGTCTCCTTCTACCTTATTTTTCCCTCGCCATCTTTCTCCTCCCTTAGACCTGTCTCTCGCTCCCCCCCTCTCCCTCTCTTTCTCCCTTTTGGGGGGGCGGAGGTATTATGTGATTGTCGAGGGAATTGAACACAAGAGCCGAGGCAGCAGCGGCCCAATGAATTATTGATGGGAATCTCGGCGTGACCCGCCTCGGTCTGCTCACTTCACTTCTTCTTCACCTCGCAGCCGGGTTAACCAGGCAAAATGGAGGGAGGAGGGGGGAGAAGGAGAGAGATAGGAAGAGAGGAGGAGGTGGAGGAGGAGTCCATTGTTTGGTTGGAGGATGCTGCCTGCCTAAGACTGCAAGTGAATTATGGATGAAAAGAAAACGATGCTCAAATCAGCGTTAGAATAGAATAGCTTGCCTAAAAGCTGAGTACAAATAGCAGCTCGCAGCACAAACAAACCTGAGCTCTGATAGTTTACAGGGTGAAATTCACATTTCCACAGCATTAGCTCCATCAGTGCATCCAACAGTCATGCCATTCTCACCACTCCTCTGCTTTTGGTTTCTCTCTTGAGCCCAGACACTAATCTTGCATTTGTTAAATTGCTTCTACTTCTGCTGTCATTGAAACTAAACAATGACAAAAAGAAAACACACATATATGCATAAAATAAACAGAAATATAGATTAAAAGTAAATAAAAACAACAACCCTCATGAATCACAAATTACTAGTTGATGTCCAATTTCCATTCTTGGTGAGAAAATTATGTATATAGAGTTATGAATGGTTGTGCGATATGACGAGATATATCAGATGACAACATTAAAAAAAAATTTCTTATTATGTTCTATCATTTATATCATGGTGATCGTGTGATTTTAGTCCCTGTCAGTTATTTACACCCAAAAACATGACAACAACAAGTTTTCCCTTTTCATATACAAACTTATATAATGCAAAGGTTTGTCAGTGATGTCAATATTTGAGCTATATTTTCTTCTTCCATATCTTGTTTAAAACTCTTCCAGATTCTTTCATATACTGACTGCTTACCTTTGAGTAGATGTGTTATCTTGTTGTAGTCAGTTCAGCTTGATGATTTGGTTTGATATTCTTCTTCCAGGAAAGTGACATAACTTGTTTGACCAGCAAGACAATTATGTTTTCCTTGCTCAAGTTTTGATGGTCAGGATATATTTGTAGCAGCATTGCTGTGTTTTTAATAAGTTTTTGGACAACAACAAAGCTCCATGGCTCAGAGGAATAAAATCCATCAGGCTTGGGCCAAATTCATTGTTGAGTTTTGGGCTTTTTGTGGGATTTGTTGACAAGAAGAAGAAATGCAGAGCATCTTGAGACGGATCCTTTAATGTCCACTTAGAGTCAAATCGTCCTGAAAATCTGAATGACTGGACCTAAATATTTTCCATTTTACGCATCCTGCTGTGAGCAGACATGCTGCATTATTAATGAGCCGGACTCTGCTTTATGACACAGATTACCAGCAGTTACTCTGTGTGTGTATATATATATTTATATGTGTGTGTGTGTGTTGTACAGCTTCAGACTGTGGGAATACAGTTTCTGTCCGTTTTCAGGGTTTGTGTTCTGACCTCCTGCATATTCACAGGCTGCTATCGATCTGTAATAATGGATTTTAGACTGCTGAGAGGAGACTTTTGATGTTTGTTTGTGTGTCAGCGTGAGAAGATTTGACAGGAACTGTTCCGGGTGTTGGGGAGTACTACGGCATATGCGGGAAGAAAAAAAAAAGTTGTATAAAGCCTTTTGTGTCGGAAGCCGTGTGAAGTCAGCGTTGGTGGAGGATGAAGACTTCATGTTTGAAAATTTAAGAAATCTGGGGGTGTGGAGTTGGAAAGAAGTGAGATCTCTGCTTCAGGCTAAGGGCCCCAGGCTACCATAGCTGCTACTAGCATAACACACCTCTGTGCAAGTCTCTGACCAAACTGTCAGTGGTGTAGTTGCATTGTGGGTAATGTAAGTGCAAGATTTTGACAAGGAAGATGATATCTCTGGCTCTGCTGCATCAATTTTAAAATGTTGTTCTCTTTAAACTGTCCATTGTGAGTCCAACACTGTCACAGGTTAACAAAGATAAAACTGTGGAGATCTGAGTCTGTAAACCAAAACATTTTAGCGCCTAAATCTGACCAAACCTTAACCTTAACCCAGAGGCGGCATATCAGAAATCAGTCAAGATCATTTTTGTAGCAGGCACAAGCCAAATGGCATGACTTTATAACATTTATTCTATGACAGATTTTTTAACCCTTTACATGTCTTAAAAAAGGTGGCTGTTAACGAGTGTCCAAATGAGACTACAGAGGTTGTCGGGTTGTCAGAGGTCAGAGCTAAATGAAATGACCAGTTGGAAGCTTAGTGGTGGAGATGTTGACATCAAGTGACCGTGGTGTAGTTGGTTTATAGCCGAACATTAGCTTTTTACTTCTGGAGATTGTATTTAGGCTTCAAACATCAGAGCAGTGGTGTTTGTTTGTGTAGATATTTTTGTTTTTTCGATGGAAAAATTCCACTGGCTTTTTGTGAAGGGAACCAAGGTGATGCTAACCTCCGTGTTGGACTACAAAAATACATCACCACTCTCAGGTGAATAACAGGGAAAGGGTTTTTTGACGTGATCCCAGCAACACATTCAAGCATCATATTCATTCAGCAAAGCTCCAACCTCTTTATCAAACCCCAAACATCAGCCTCTCCACAACCTTCACTGTAGCTCCCAATAAGAATATCAGAGGGATAGCGTAGTGATTTTTCGTTAAGGCTGTCCTCACCAATTATGTTGCCTCGGCAGGTTGTTGGAGCAGTAGGAGTGCTGCCGGGGGCCGACTGAGCGGCTCGGGTTCAGGGGAGAAAATGGTCCTGTCGCCGCTTTATTACAGCGGTCAAATCAAACGTGACACCTGGACTCTGAGCTCATCGAGGCGGTGCACAGTCAGTCACAGCTGCAGGATACTACACCACACAGACACACAAACACATATATGCAGGAAGCAGCAGGGAGGATGGGAACACTATCCTCAGGCGTGCTTAAAGGACCATATCAGTTTTTTGTTTTTGTTTTTTTTACACAATTTACCCAACTTATTTCCAACGTGCATCAGTTAAGTCTCTCTCACATTGAAGACTACATTTCCCATCAGGCCTGTTGTTTTGTGTACCCCCTCCTCAAAGAGAATAAACACGCCAGAAGTAATTTTTCTTGATCAATCTTTTACCCTTACCCTTCCACCCCCAGCTATCAATGGAAACTAACACTGTAGGTCAGACTGGAATTGTGTATTATTCCACCGCTGAAAATAGTCCCCAACAAATGCAGTGTTTCCTTGTGTTTGAGTAACGTTTGCTAAAAGCCACTTCACAGATTTTACACGTGATGTTCAGTTTATTGTCAGGGTTAAGACTACTGAGCGTCTCCGGTTGATGATGTCATAGGGACATCATCTGGATTATCTGATCTTGGATGAAACATTTTTGATATTAAGTTTGAAAGACCTTGGTCTGATAACTATTGAGTTGCATTATGGGAAATGTAGGACCCAGCTTGGAGCTGGAGAGCTCAATAATCTGTAGAAAAAGGCCTGTGATAAACTGAATCAGGAGCCAACATGGCCGCCAGCTGGACAGAACTGGTCTCTTTTAGGCCTGGCCCACATGTATATAGGTATTTATCTAAAACATAGCTTTCTCTCTGAGTTTTAACCTCAGAACAGAGACCTGTTGTTTTAGGTCTCTGAAAACTCAGTCCAGGATAAAAATGTTCAGAAAATGGGTAGAAATGTTCAGTGCTGACGAGTAGACTGAGTTGTTTTTTTCCCGTCTGAAACTAAACTGTCTGTGCTTCTGCTTATTTTAATCTAAATTTAATGTAAACATCAGGTTATTTACAATTCTGTTAAATAATTTACATGTCAGTTGTCATTTTGCATTATTTTTGTTTTTGTGCGTGCACAGGTTGGTGTTGGACAACTTGTGAAATGTCATGTTTTGTCAGGAGCCTCTTAAAAACAACAAGATGCATCTCTTATCCTGTAACCATTAAAAATATGTTCAGGGTTCCAATTTGTCTCAGGTCTAATCAGTATTGGAAACCTGTGTAAATTTAGGTCAGCCTTGACCCACAATGGATCAGAGACCTTGTTTAGGTCGTGTTGAGGAGCATTGGCTGATCATTTATTTACAATACATCCCAAACAGATTGATTTGTCTGTATGAGGCAGTTTTAAATAGACACAGCCCACTCCCCAAATGAAATCCCTCCCTCCCTCTCTCCTACATCCCTCCTCTCGTAGTCTCTTCCCTCCCTCAGGTTAATTAGTATTGGTGTCACAGTGCGGCTGAAATAACCCTGTCCAGGGGCGTAATGAACGACGACAGGCGGGACGAACCCGTCAGGCCACAGCCAGGGTTTATGGTGAAAGAGTGTTAGTGTTAGAAAACAGGAAAATAAACACAAGGCCAGATTTCTTATGACGAAAACCTGTTATTTCTATTACTATTACAGCTGTTGTTATTATGATACATAGCATATATAAAATTACTTCATAATGTATTTGTTATCATAAATAAAAACAAAAACATTCTGTGGAAATGATATAGGATAAAGGATAATCTGTGTTACATTAAATATTATGATAATTACTACTATTACTACTACTACTGTTATTTTTTTAAGAGAACATGGAGTTATGAGTAAATAAAAAAACAAACAACATTAGTAAATATAATCTAACCAAGATCACAAACCTCCCTAACTTAAAACTGTTTAGCTGATTTTATTTGAGTTTGGACTGCATTTTATTGACTTTTATTATATTTACTTGTTTATATGTTTGGGTATTTAGTGTATATTTATTTAATCTTTTATGGTTTTGTTCTGTTTTTTGTTTGTGGCCTATTGAAAATGAGGGTTATCTTCAATGTGTCCAAAAGAAAATATAAATACAATCAAATAAAGGTTGAATGATTAAATGAATTAATATACAATTAAAACATGTAAAAGAATAATTTCTAGTAGAGATGACAATTAAAAAAAGTAAAGAGAAAAAGGGAAAACGCCCAAACTCCATCTTAATTTTTCATCTTTCTGTCCAGTCTGTGATATTTTTGTTTGCTGCCTCAGCCGACAGCTCGGTCTATGTAAATGTGCTGATACGTATCTATAACCGATCAATACTCTGATGGTCAGATACTGACACTGAACACAAACAAGGAAGTGGACGCACGCTTGTGTTTGTTGTCCTTCCCGCTCGTGTCCCCGCTCATGTTGTTGTTCGCTCTTATTTTGGTTTCTTTCTCGTTGTGTGTGTGTGTGTGTGTGTGATTCAGTGTGTTTTTCTGAAATATGTGTGTGTGTGTGAAGCAGCAGTTTGGGTTCGGCCATGTGTGTGTGCGGATGGATGATGTGGATCGATGGCTGTAATCCCGAGCAGATTAAAAGAGCATTAATACTGGCAACGATAACGTAAACGGTGCGGACCCAGATCTCCATTGATCTGCAGGAACCTGATCCAGACCAGTTCCTGGAAGAGATGGGGGTGGGTGAGAGGGGGGAGGGGAAGGGAGAGAGCGCTGACAGTATACAACAGAGATAGAGAGAGAGCGAGAGATGGCTCATACTACAGAATAATAACAATAACACAGGCCTTTTAATGTACAAGCTAATTAATAACTTAGCAACTGAGAGATATGAGTATGCATGAACCACCCTAACGCTACATCAATGGCGCACAACTTCCTGTGGTGGTGATGAACATAACATAAATCGAGACGTGCACTGTCGTCCACTAAAAACTTTCCTTTAACTAAGTAGTTTTCTTAAAGAGAGCAGCCTCTTATCAAACAGTCTTTATAGATGTTATTGATTGTTGTTTATGTGCTGGTATTTGCTTTTTTATTTCCTCTGGTGTCAGTTGTTGCTCAAGCTGCTGCCAGGTGAGGTGGTTTCCTCGCTGTTAAATTGTTGAAATGAAGATTTAAATTCATCTCATTTGTCTGTAAAATGCTGTATTATTTACAGTTTTATTTTACTGTTAATTATGTCTGAGAGATTTAAGGCTGGCACACAAATTGTGGTGTGATGAAGCTAATGTGCACCGATTCGTCATATTTCCCAGCATTTACTATGCATGTCAACTCACCAGGGAAAAAAGCAATTAAATCACATTTGTTTGATGCGTCACCGTGTGCTGCGACCATCAGCTGATACACTTCAAATGATATGCTGCTATATGACGAGGCCAAAGTGTGCTGCACTTTACACTTAAAACAAAAAACTTGAAACAAGCTTCTCCATCTGTGGTTTGGAAACATTTACATGCCTCTAGTCTTATATGGATTTTGTATATAAAAGTGTTGGCACAGCATTTCCAGGGTCCCTATTTCTCCCTAGTTCTACATATGTGCTCTTTCAGTGTCCCATGTTCCCATGGTCCTATGTTCCCAAGGCTCTATGTTCCCAGCATCCCATGTTTCCAAGGTCCTATGTTTCCATTGACCTATGTTCCCAATGTTCTAAGTTCCCAAGATTCTATGTTTCCAGCGTCCCATGTTTCCTTGATCCTATGTCTTCACTATCCTATGTTCCCAAGATCCAATGTTTCCCAGCTCTATATAGCCACATAATGGGAACCTGAAATGATGTTCCCCAGCTCTGTATTTCCTTACTATGACATAGGCTATTGTGGGAACTTGTCAGAGGGGTTTTCTGTTCCCCAGTAGTCGTGTGGCTCTCAATACAATAGGCCTACACTTTAGGGAACTTGTCAAATGGGGTAGGGGTTAGTGTTGTTATTAAAAAAACAAAAAAAAAAAAATATTTTTGATATGAAAATTTTACTTTGAAAAAAGTCATATTTTACCCAAACACAGTAGGAGGGCTAATGTATGTTAACAGAATATTTAACAGGGGAACACAGGACTGTGAAACTCTGCTAATTGTGACTTTTCCATTAAAATTACACAATTTCACTGTGAAAATTTGCTGTTTTTAAATGTTAATGTAACTGGACTTTTGGGCAGAACTGAGCTGCCTCCTGTGTTTAATTCTTGCTTATTTAGTTTTCTTACTCATCTCTTTTTTATCTCAGCTGCACAGTTTGTATTTATTTAGGTGACCTTTTGTCTCGCCATGCGTACGGTTTGTGCTGTTAAAAGTCAAAACCAAACCCAATTTATCAAAAACCAAACAGATTCTAAGGGTCAGATTGTTCTTTTTTTCCAACTGTGCTCACCTCCGGCAGATTTGATGGTAAAAGCATTAAAAGCAGCCAGTTTTGATGTGTATCAGACAGATGGTTTTGAAGGGAATCCTGCTCTATTTGATTGGGCCACATAACTGGATTCATTAAGCTGAATCTGTCTGTTATTGGATTATGTTTCATATTGGATGGATGGGATCCACTTGTAGATATTACAGCCTTTAACAAAGACAGGTTTAGCAGGACAGAGCTGGCAGGAAGATGTTGGAGAAAAAACTAAAAATAAAAAAATCTAAACAATAAAACAGCGCAGGAAAAAGAAAATATACTTTAAACTTTATGTGTCTGTCTCTTCAGTGTCTTTCATCTCTCGGAGCAGGAAATCTGATCGACTTGTATCGCTTTCCGCTGATCGTTCGGAGACAAACACAGCGGTGAGCGGTTTACCAGGATGTCCGTTTATAGCTGCCCAACCTCCTTTTGATCAATCGCCGATTACAATACAAGCTATTGATCAGAGAATATTATCTTTCAGCCCGTGTTTGTTCTCTGTCGGAGCTGTGTGCGCTGTGAGACAGAGCGGCGATGGCTGCCAGGCCGCCAAAAAACATTGCTGATAAGAAAAGGTACTGAGAGGCTGGTTAACTCATCATCTATTAGTCTGTCAGTGTGTGTGTTTGATGTCCAAACAGAGCTTCCCTCAGACTTATGCTCACTGTCAACATACAGCAGGTTAAAGGTTAGTGAATGTTTTCTCTGTAGCTTTTCAAACTTTGTCTCCAGAGATGTTCACTTTTTTAATATTTTCCACCACCTGAAGTTGTGGCTTTACAAGCTAGCTGTGTCTCTATGAAGAGATGTTGTTCATTATTTTTGAAAATAAGTCGTCCAGGCTAAAGAGAAAAGTCTGACCCCCAGTGATGCTCCATACATGTTAATAGCAGGATAGGCCCCTTGAGATGAACATCACATTTTCAAGGAAGTCCTCGACACAAATACACAGAAAATATGACACAATGCATAAAACAGATCGACATGGATACACCCACGCATACAAGACAAAAGCTCTCCCAGGCCTAGCCACTCCCACTCCCATATAGTTCCCCCATGATGCCGAGTATACAGTCAATGTACACATACCCATACAAGGCTGTTTACGTTCATTTACATCCACCTACACATTAGAAGATAAATTATTTCCATGTCTCACATGTGGAAGCAAGAGCAAGAGCAAGCTGCTTGAAGAGAAGTAAAAAGAGATGACTTAAAGTCATGAAAAGAGGTAATAGAGTCTGAGTGAACTGGGCAGATTATTATAGTCTGATTGAGCTGTGAATTTAATTTCATAGCTAATTCTAGGAACAAAGAAAAAAGGATGCTTGGTAGCCCTTTGACTATACAATGACTTATGGAATATGAAAAATTATATGGACAACGTGGGGAGGAAAGCTCCTATTTGTTTTTATTTTTCTATTTTAGATGAAAATGTTCTGATACCCCTTAACAGTTAAGGAAAAATGCTTCTGATGTATGCTATATTGTGTTCTATATTTACCCTCCGCCATTTTATTTCAACCTGCAATAACTTGATGTCAACGTCTTTTTGCTTTACTTTTAGCTCTGTTTTTGGTCTCCACCAAATCCTGAAGGAACTATCTGGTTCTTTAGCTGTTACATGCTTCACTATGCTCACCAGCTGGTCTCTAATTGTGTCTGTCTGTAGTTGTGCTGAGCAGGAAGTGGTCAGTGATTTTAACCGAGTGACTGTGGCCAAAAACAACACAGATGAAAGAGGTAAACGTGAACCGAAACAATAAAGTTAAGAGCAGGAAACAATGAGCTGAAAATAGCTTAAAAAGCTGTGTAGAGTTGCATGATGAGGACGTTCTGTGGGTTTGTCTCTATGAGCGACTCCTTTCACATTAAAGTAGCCAAGTGATCCTGTTACTATAAAAATATTGATTATTTAAGCAATGCTGCATTTTTTGCAAGGGGATCCATCTGAGGAGTTACTAGATGATTTGAGGAATAAGAAAGAAAAGGAATATTTCTGTAAGACTGTATTGTGTTGATTATTTTGTGGGTTTTCTCTCATTTTAGCTGTTTTCTCTAGGAATTATGTGATACCTTTTAGAGGCCTCTCTGGACAAAAACGAAGGGAAAGGAAGGACAAACCACTCTTTTGGTTGGACTGCTCACAAGTCACGTCCTCGCTAAATTGAATTTTAGAGGTCACAAGCCATAAAGGTCAGGCACCACACAGCTCTAAGGACTCGGTTTAGGTGCTCAACATATACGAATTCAATTCATATTTCAGACAGTTTAGAAAGTGTTAACGATTCTTTAGGTTAATAAAATAAACTTCTAACTCCCCTCGTTTTCATTTTATTAACAACAGATATCAGTATTGTTGTGTAGTATTTTAATAAAAATGCCTGTTTGTTTAGAAACAGTCCAAATTGCTGTGTAGCAGGTGAAAACTAAACATAAAATGAGACAGAGAGAGAGAGAGAATAAGAGGTGGATGACATCAAAGTCCTCTGAGGCCATTTCTTCATCAGCTCAATGACATCACTGAGCCACCAGAGGCTGTGATTGGTCAGCCGCATTCTACTGGTAAACAAGTGGAGATACATTACAGTGTGCATGCGTGCGTGTGTGTGTGTCAGCAGGCAGAGAGACCTTTGTCCGGTGATGTCATCACAGACCTTGTGGACATACAGATTATACACTGATAAACCATCTCTCTGCACACACACTGAATTCTCTCGCTCTGTCGCTCTTTGTTCCTCAGTACAATCAGTCATTGAAACACAGTCATCCATTCTGTCTGTACATGTGATGTAGCACGAAGTCGTCACACAGAAACCCTTCGTCTTATACAGTAAAACCATCCCTAAAGCCTTCATATTAAAGGTATAATACGTAACATTTCAGCATTAAAATGTCTAAAAACAACAACCCATGTTTATATATATATATATATATATATATATATATATATAGCTGAATTGTGTACTTACATTATGCTAAATGTATTCAGCAACCTAGAGAAATCATCATATCCCCTTTTTACATGTGTCAGAGTTACCAGAAGTAGTCAAAATAGTCTTTTATGCAGTTTTAAGTCACATTTTTGAGATACACTTTTTAGATTTTAACCATATATATCAACAGGATGATGAATTTCGGTAATCTGATGTCTGATTCTTAAGGTATCAGAGAAACAAGCTCAGCAAATGTTTTTCCAAGGATGCCCTGTGTCTGAGAAACACAAATTTTAACGTTAAACTACTTTATTTAGTGTTTTTACTTGTTTTAATCATCTGGTCTGTTTGTTTTGGAGAGGAGGACACCTCTGTGCAGAAAGAGTTGGTTGACTCGTTGACAAAATAAAAGGCTAACTGCTATAATAATAATTAATTCATCATCATCAATTATCCAAGTTACTTATCAACTAGCAAGTCTACAGCTAGCTAGCTGCTAGTGGCTTTACAAGGCTGTACAGTGATGCCTTGAGCTAAATGCTAATGTCAAGCATGCTTTAATTCTCACAGTTACAATGCTAACTTGTTGATGTTAAGCAGGTATAATGTTTACCATGTTCACTAGCTTAGTTTAGCGCGTTAGCATGCTAACATTTGCTACTTAAACACAATTTAAAACTAAGTCCAGTGAACATGTCTTTACCTTTGCAGGTATTTGGTCATAAATCAAAGTACTAAGGGATCACCAAAGTTAAAATCTGTCCTTAGGACATGAACGTTGGTAGCACATGTTATAGCAATCTATCTGACAGTTGTTGAGGCACTAGAGGACAGGTCAGGGAATAACCAGGAGTGTGTGTGTAAAATTTCACCTCAATCCATTAAATAGTGGCTGAGATATTTCAGTCTGGAACAAACCAACAGACCAACAATAGAGCAACGTTGCTAATGTGCTTATAGATATACAACACTGCAGACTTCCTGCTTTTCTATGATTCATTTCTTTGTTGTTTTGATCAGTTGGTCAGACGACAGAGAGGAAGTGAACTGAAGACGTCGGTTTGAGCTCTGGAAATGAAGATGACAGGAATTTGTCACAACATCCCAGAGGCTACTAGACGATTAATTGGTTAATTGGAGAAACAAATAATCTCTGATAGGGACACTGTACACTCTAACGTTGTGTTGTTAACTGAGAAATATTCCTACAGATTCATTCATGCTCTCAGTTACTACAGTATGAGTCTATGAGAGAGAGAAACTGAGACAAAGTGTGTGTCTTCAGTCTGTTGTTCCATTTCCGGTTATCTTCTCAAAACGGAAGGAGGAAAGCATCGTAGTGCATTAAGCACAACCACACACACACACACTCACAGACACACACAGGCTCATAGTGGAGTGCTGATTGCTAAGTGCTACAATGCTGTGTCTCTGTATACATCTGTGTGTGTGTGTGTGTGTGTGTGAGTTTAAGTGCTGAGATATGATGCATCAAGTGTGTTTGCCAGGCTGCCATGCTACGCTAAGTCTGCACACTGAGACTAATATACTGCAGTATTCAAAATACTCTGATATAATGATAACATGGTAGAAGGCACAGAGACTTGTGCTGACTGGGCCTATTATAGTTTGTGGATCAAATGTGCTCCGTGGTCGACTGCATTACTTTAAATGTCCTGATTTGAGCATGTGAGTGTGTGAGCACGGCTACATGAGCTGTAGGTTTAGCGAAACACCCATAATCTTGATTTTTTAGTTCAGTATTTCCTCTGATGATTCACCTGGGTGCTGGTAGTTTACTTATCTAGTCTTATTGTGTAGGATTGTTTGGCCTCGGTGGAGGTATGTGCTCTGCCGAGTGGTCGTTTTGATTCATTAACTGACCCAGTGATATTTGGTGACCGTCTTTGTGTAGTTTGGAGGTTTTATTTTTAGATTTATTATATTCCAAATATATGACAGTATGAACTGATTATTGATTAGAATAAACTGAGGACTCCCAGAGACAAACACATAACGTGTTAAGCAAAACAAATACAGTATGAGTAAGCTCCGAATTAGCACTGATCTGCTTATCCAGTTATTTATCAGAATCTCAGAATATCAGAATTCTTCTAAGACACAACATAAAGGATAATGTAACGCTATAATGAGATTTCTGTCTTGATAAACAGATTAAAAATCCATAAAATTTATAAAAGTCTCTTCCTAAAGGATCATTTCAGCATATTCCAACATGGTGTATTTCCCATATTTGTGGCTCTATGAGTCTTTTACACATTCACCACCTCTGTTGTAGAGATACAGGGGAACAAGGACCTACACAAAACAGCTTTCCAAATAAACGTGACTTACCTAGTATAACTAACGGCTACAATCTGTGTTTACTTTCAGTCACGCTTCCCTGTTTCTCTACAACAGAGGTGGTGAATACAAAGCTATCAAGACTGATCAAACCACATTTATGGGAAATACACCAGGTTGAAATATACCAGGATTATCCTCCAGGAAGTGACTGCTATTTTATATATTTGATGGATGTTTAACCTGTTAATCTCGGCAGAAATACCATTAGAATTTGTTAAAATACTCCAGTAATTTATCCAGTATGTTAACCTAAAGGCTCCTTAAAGTCTACTTAATTGTTAATTAAGAGCTTTTCTAATGAATTAATTATATGTCAGGGGCTTAAATGGATTAAACTACACCTTAAATTGAATTGAGGTGAATTTGGTGTTTGTTACAGTGTGTTTTTAAGGGATTCTTGCCTCATAGTGAATCACTATGTGGAAATTTGAATTTCTGCATCACATGACCCAACACTTATCATGTAGTCAAGGAAAATCACGTGACTTAAATCAGTTGTCAACACCTCCAGACTCCGGTCCTGTACTGTGGAGAATAAGTACAGTTCAAGACCTGAGACAGTGGATTAAATGACAGTTAACATTTGTGATTATTTGGTGAGGGTGGGAGAAGTCACCTGTGACACCACGACGACGTCACGCACATTAACAGATGTCACGTCTGATTAACTGGTTTTATCCAAACATCGCTCGGTCCTGCCGGCTCACAACCGAGTGCCGAAGCAACCGAATGTGGCGCCACACACGAGCAGCGAAGTGTATGTTGAAGGGTGACTTTACTACTTACCCTGCACTTATATGCCCTCTGTGTAATGGATACCAAGGCTTAAGTGGTAATGGTGTAATAAAAAAAGAAACGAGAGAGAGAAAGGAAAAGGAGAGACGTGGAGAAAAGAGGGGAGAGAGACAGAGAGGCAGGAGGGGCTGGAAGACGAGGGAGAGGCCGAGGGGGGAGGAAGGAGACAGGAAGGAAGAGAGGAGATGGAGGAGAAGAAAGAAAGAAAGAGAGAGAGGAGAGGCAAGACAATGGAGGAGGGAGTTAAAGAGATAATGGAGACAAAAGAGAGAGTTGAAAGAGAAAATGAGGAAGAGGCGAAAGATGGATGACGAATAAGACAGACCACGGGGAAGGAGAAATGGTCGGGGAGAGAAGACAAAGGGAAGATGATGGAGGAAGTGAAAGAGAAAAGAAAAAGAAAGAACAAAAGTCTGAGACAGAGAACAGATAAAGAGATAGAGCTCCAGTTGATGGCAGCCCTTTGCACCATAAATCCTTTTTTCTTACAGAATGAAGCCTGTCTGTCTGAGTGTGTCGAGCCCCGACAGACGTCTATGGCTTTATATTCAGCTATATTGATCCCCCAAAGCCCCTCTCTCTCTCTCTCTCTCTCTGTCTTTTTAATTTCTCTGTGTCGCTCAGTCTTTACTTCTCACTCTCTACCTCCTCATCTCAATCCTCCTCTTTACCACCGTCTGTGGAGGGAAAAAAGAAAAATGGTAACAGAGGAAAACATTCAAATTCCCCAGGAAGGAAACCTCCCTGTTAGCTCAGAGTGCTGAATTAGCCGTTAGCATCTAGTGATTTAAGGACAAAACAGTTTTTAACTGGCTGTTAAAGGAATATTACAAAGGTTTTATAGACTCTGTGATTAACACTTTGAACACTTTTATAAATAAAGTTTTGTCTACATACACTGCAGTCATTGAATGAGCTGTAACACACTTGACATACAACATCTGATATGTTTTTGATGGTAAACAGCAGGAATTTCATATATAACACCATTTATTTTAATGTTGCTAATGCATGTCTTGAATGAGGGCGATAATGTGTTCTTAATTTCTGCTAATGTTTTTAATGCTATTAGCATTAACATTAGCTTTAGCATTGCTGTTGACATTATCGTATAATCTTATTCTATGCTAATGTTACTTTTAAGGCTAACGTTGCTAAAACGTCCTGAATAAGGCTGCGTCTGTGTTTTTAAACTTCTGGTGATGGTTTTTTATCCATTAGCATTAACATTCGTTATAGATACTACAATGACAATAAAGTTTCCCCTCCCATGTAACATTAGCTGGTAGCATTGTTGTTAATATTATTGTGTAGTTTTGTTTATTTTATGCTAACGTAACTTGTGTGATGGGGGCTTCCTGTGCTTTCAACCCATGCTGCTTCTGCCTAAAAAATCTGTATGCTATCAACAATAACATTAATATTCGCTTAATTCACTAATATTAAACTTAACTTTAGCATAAACTTTAGCATTAATGTTAACATTAACATGCAA